>NC_134836.1:85107378-85408752 GCF_004210375.1 Tachypleus tridentatus | reverse complement strand
GAAATTTATAATTAATTAGGTTGTCTGGAATTCGAATACCCTACAACCATACACTGCAAAGAAATATCATTCCATATATTTTAGCTAATGATAAATGTACATATTTCACTGACCTGCAAGGAATGATGGGGTCAGTATTAATATAAAGGTTTATTTTTTTGTAAAACCAAAATGTGAAAAAGTTATGCTTGATGATATAGCTAGATTAATAATTTTACATCTTGCAAGAAAGGCATTACTTTTATTGGCTCTCAATAACATAACTGGACTGTTTAAAATATTGTGCAGCATTTTCACAAAATCAGGTGTATTTACAGAAAACGGTAATATTGAATGTGACTGTGAGGCTTTTCTGCATTATAGTTTATGTAGTACATATAATTTCCAACAGTTCCTAACTGCAGCATTAATTTACTGTGAAATTTCATGCTCTACTGCAGCCATTGTTCAGCCTGTTATAGGCTGCTGAGATAAAGTTCAGGTGATTCACAAAAAGAAATATTTAAGAAACACTGCTTTGTTAATTTATTTCAGTTACATTGTGTACTTTATATAGTAAGGAAGTGCTATCATAAATTCCTAATATTTTAATCATAATTTGAAGTTTTACAAGCATGATGTCCTACAACCCCATTAGGATGTATTCATTTAAGAGTACTTAAAAGCAATGAATGTTTTCAAGATAAAATAGTTTTATGAAAAATCTGCATTAGAAAATTAAAATTCTCTATATTTTTGCCTGTGAAAAACTAAAACTTGCTCTATTTTGGCTTTTCAATATGTAATAGTTTTAAAGCTGGATTAAATACTTATTTTGATATTTTTGTTTAGGTTAAAAAAGCCTTTTTTGCCCTAGTTCACAATGGTAAGTTTACCGTTTTTTATTATTTCTAGAAAAACTGAAAATGGTCAATTAGAATAAGATGTGAAGTTTTGTTATAAATAAAGCTGTAAATAAACTTTATCCAACATCCAGTTTAATTACTTTAGAATTTAACATTTTACACGGAATATTTATCTTTTTACTTTTATTCCTGATAAATGATTGGGTCTTGAATTTCTTAGTGCATGTTATTTCTGTTGTGATTGATATTATGATAAGTAATATTGTGAGTCTTATTGTTTACTTTTCCAGTATTATTTAATTCACTGCTATGTGAAATGTTATAAATATCTACAATAATGAATTGTATTCTTCATTTATCTACTGAAGTAACAAAACCATGAACAAAGTAGTGAGTTTGATACCCACCATATTCTATTCAATTGTAAATACAAAGCTTGTTAGAAATAATTGAAAATCTGTCCAATAAAATAATTTTACACTTCTAAATTTAGTCTTTTCCTGTAGAAATAAGGATTTTCTTAAAGTAGAGGATACAATGAAATCTCTCAACTCATGTGAATATATACACTTAAAAATATGCTTCTTATAGCTTCTTTATAAATGCATAATTACCATACATAACAATGAGGTACAGGTAAATTAACCAGTCACCTTCAAACTTGGCTAATAAGACTGTCAGTTACTGTTGTTTTTACCTGTCTACATGATATATGAAATATTTTCTCACAGAATCACTCTAACATTTAACAATATTATCATTTATTGTTATGTAAAACAAATCCACAAAGAACACACACACAAATCCAATTACTTCTGTTCCAGGAAATCAATGAGTCTGTTACTTCTATGTGATTTTCATAGTCCAGTTAGGGAAAGAAAATAGTGTCTACAAAGCAGTTGTACCTTCCCAGTTATGCTGTCTCTTGCCCAATCAACAGCATACAGTTTACTTGGATTGTACACCATAATTCTGAATGATTGCTAACATAACCCAACTTCTTGCAGAAGTTTCTCAAAGTCATCTTATACAGTATAACATACAAGAAAAATTTGCTTCAATCCATGACTTTTTATGTAATTGTGCCACTGTGATTTGTTACATGAACAACTGTTATCTTACATTTGAACTCCCAAATCATCTATAGCAAAGCAACAGACTAATGGGAGGAACCTGTGTGATAAGACAGCATCTGTAATTAAACAATTCACCTGCACTCTTCTACTAATCTCTGCTATTTGCTACCTACTTGTATACGTCCTAGATACTAATATAAATGATTGTGTAAAGCAGTATTTTACATTGTACCTAAATATGTGAAGAAAGCAGTAACATTCAACACTGTTGTTGTATGTGGCAGCAGTATTATGCTTTGGATTTATATTTCTTGGAAATATTTATAATTTAAATACAATCAGTATTAAGTAAAGAAGTCCAATGTAGCTTTTACTTCTGTTTGCTTTATAGTTGTAAGCATTACCGTGTGTACTAAAATTCCTTTTTAAAAATGTACATACATATTAGTAATATGAAAACACTATTTTATCTGAAGAAAGTTTGGGCATGCTGTGAGATGTTTCAAAAATGCTGTACCAGAAGGTGTCCAGTTTGTCAAGTTATTCTTAATAGCAATTAAACCACTACAAATACCACTTGTTCTGGACAATAATCAGTGATTTTTGCAAGATCCTGCCCATCAAGGTGTTTTTTTTTTCCAAATCAATAGTTCTCATATTGTTCAATGACATAAAAAGAAGTAAAAATAATGCTAATTTTTGAAAAAAATAAAAAAATGTAGGTATGGGGTATAATAGACCTGAAGTACTATGTACAAACTTTTGTGGATCCTGTTGTTTTCAATGCACGTTTAGTAAATTGTCCCCCCCAAAAAAAAAGACGAGTAGCCTAAGATACTATAATTATGGAATTTTTCTTTATAATTAATATACATATATAGGCTTATGCATATGAGTCAAATTGAATACATTATAGTTAGAGATTTTGCAGTTGGTTCATCAGTATCAGTTGTATACAGTAAGGAATACTTACATTTGTAGAAAAAGTAATTCCACTTGTACTGCTCATTATAGGAGTTAGAGCAGCACCTTTGTGGGATAGTACGAGACAGGAATTTGTGGGTAAGTTTTTATGTGTCCCTAAAATGAAACTTCCCAGGTTTTATACATATATATAGCTTTTTGAAATATTTTGCTGGATTTTATAAGCTATAACAAACTCACTAAATATCTATTTTTAGAAAATTCCTCAGCTGAAGGCATTTTTGAAGTTTATACAACAATAATACCTTTAAGTTAATACTTAGTATAAATTACACCAGTTCAGCTTTATGGTTTTATATATGTGATAGAGAAACATTAAAATAATCTTCTATGAAATTAGAAATTTTAGTGAGGAGCATAATAGAAGGTACTGATTTTATCTTATGTTTTCTTATTCTTTACAGGAATATTAACAATCACTGACTTTATTCACATTTTGAGAACATATTACAAGTCACCTATGGTATGGATATGCTAGTTGTTTTTATCTTAACTTTTGTATTTTCTCTCTACTAATACATATAATTATTAATCAATGGAATTCCTGTCTATTATTGTTTGCTAAATTGTTATTATTACTTTAGAACGATTATTTTTAGCTGGAATTTTAAATGGCTCACTGAATGGTTTGGTAATCTTGATTATATAATTTGAAGAACAGAATTAGTTTATATTGAATTTTGTGTTTTAGTATTCAGATGTTAAATTTAAGTCTGAGAAATATCAGATTTGTACAAAAGGAACAGCACTTGTGTAGTAGTGACATTATTTAGTGTAATGAGATGTTTGTTTACATAGATGTGCACAGTATGATTAGAAATGGTGGTTTTGATGGATGTATTGTTGATAAATTGTTTAGTCAAAACAGTTTAGAAATGTAAATTATATTTTTAAAATACCAAGTATTCAATTTGGATCAGAGTTGACTGTTTCAGTTTTGTAAGTGGAAACTTTCTGTTTACTCTACTGCTCATGAGTAATTGCTTAGGATATACCTGGTATTAGTTAAACTAATATCAATGATTAGAAAAATATTTTTTTTAAATTTGTAATCAACATAACGTGTTTAGATACAGAAAACTATAATTTATATTTGTACCATGTACATTTTGTAATTATATATTTTAGAAAAGTTTCATTGTTTTTTAAATTTGTAAAACAATATCAAACCACAGGTTTAAAGAACTGATGATTATAATTTATTTATATTGGAACTGAACCAAAGACAAGATTTAATTTTTTAATCAGTTTCAAAGCAGTTATGAAATTATTTTATGAACACCAGAAACGTTTGTTACATGGAAAAAGATTCCAAAATATATTGATTGAACTTGCTTTTAATTAACATTCAAGCAATTCTAATTTTAAAATGGTTCAATTTAGAAAATATTCTTAGACAACTAAGTAACATATATGTGAATGAAATTTAGAATACTAGTTTTTGCTTTGCCATATGTTTTTTTGTTTTTTTTTGTCAGGTTTAACTAAATGTGTGGTAGTTTTATTTTCCCTGCTACCTTACAATGAGAAGACAAAGTTAAGTTTTTAACAGTAAACCAATTGCTAAACTAGTTTCTCTCATTTCAGGTTTTGGTCTGTAGATCAACAGTATCTTTTTTTTACATACACTTGTCATCACTATATTTGGATAGAACGTTAAACATTCTTGGAATGTATTCTTAAGATAGTTGGTATGGGTATTAAAACTTTAATTAAAATAAATTATAGAACAATGTTTCGATCTTCTTAGGTCATCTTCAAGTTTGTAGGCTCTCTTTGTTAACCTGAAGATGACCTAAGAAGGTCAAAACGTTGTTCCATACTTTATTTTAATTAAAGTTTTACTACCAATACCAACCATCTTGAGAATACATTTTCATTTCAAGTATGTTTCTCATCATCACGAATCAGTGTCGGAATGGGTGATCTTTTATATAAGACTTCTTCATAATTAAGAAATGTTTGTTCTTGTACAACTGCTTTCAGCCATTTAGTGGTAAACTCAGTATACCATAATTTGCATCTGGGACATAATTCAGTAGCTACATTATATGTAATTAAAGACAATATACTGTCCTTAAATCAGAGAATTCTTGCAATGTTCATTTTGATTTTTAAAATATGATAAGTGTATCTATCTCTGGATTCAAGTTCCTTGAAAAGGACTTATCAGTTTCTTCACTAACATCACATGTCTATCAGTATTATTAACAGCATCTTTTCTTTTGATACATTGCAGATAAGTCTATTAAAACTATGTTTTCTCTGTGTATGCTAGTATGTTGTTAATAATACTCATTGGAAAGGATTTTATTTTCCTCAGGAAGTTTTGATTTTTTCAATTTCTTTATGTAAGTTTTAAGTTATATCTCTAATGTTGCAATTTGTTTGCTAGAGGGAACTCCAGGTTGTAATGATGTATTGATAAAGAGAAATAACAAAACTAAACCAAGGATTACAATGTATGAATTGGCTCGGTAGTGGGACAGCGTGTTTATGAACATTGAATAGTCAGTTTAACTCAGTGGAGTATTTGGATCAGTGATTGTGTATGTTAAGTTATTTGATCAATTAGCAAATAAAGTATGCAAGTTTATTTTTGTTAGTCCAAGTGCTGTTAGCAAATCATTTCACTTTGAATATCATTTTTAAACTTAGGTCCTACAAATAACAACAGTGTACAAGGATGCAGAAGTGTTAAGGAAGAAATAGACTAACGTTGGGCTGGTCTTAAGTATTTTCACGTGATAAGTTGAAATAATCTGCCCAAAGAAACTGTTACAAGAGTAAATTTATATGTGCTAAAGATTTGTAACTGAATTTTTTATATAATAACATTGGAAAGAAACATAAAATTGAAATTTAACCTGTAAATTCAAATGCAGTGAGTGAAGCCTACACATACAAGATTGTTGATCCAAAGACAAAGGTATTAACTAAAATGAAGTTAGATCTGCAACTGATTTACTCTGAAGATTTTTGTTTAGGCACATATAATTGTAATGTAGGAGAATCTGGTAATATAAAGCATGGTCTGTAATAAAATGTATGTCAAAAGTGTCGTACATCGAAAAGAATAATGTAAATCTTGATTATTTAGTGATGATAGGTAATCGGGAATATACTTGTTAGGATACAGACTTTTATTAATAAAGAATTGGTGTAGCATGTTATCAGATAATGTTGATAGCTTACAAAAAGATTGTTTGGAAATTGGATGTGACAAATACATTTTTCTTTGTAAAAATAAAAATATATATATCATTGTGTGAAATAAAGATCTAACTTTATTATTATCTGTGTTAAATCTACATTTTATATATGAACTACAGGTTCATATGGATGAACTAGAAGAACACAAATTAGAGACTTGGAGAAGTAAGTTGAAATTTAGCACAAAAATAAGTGCAAGTAAGTGAAATATTGCAAAGAACTAGGCTTAATTGTGGAAAATTTATACATGCATAATTATAGTAGTCCCAGCCTAAACCAGGATGGGTAACACCATATATAGCACTACAATTTTTGCTGTTTAATTAAAAACTTTTAAACCATTGAATGATTTCTAAAGTAAAAACTGATTTAGTGTCATTACAGGTGAACCATTTGTAACTGTTTGTTTCAAGTATGAATTTATACCAAAGTTTACATGTATGTGTAAATAACTAATAAAAATATTCCAAGCTAAAAAAATTTCTAGTTGTGATTTTACATAGAAGTTTCTGTAATAAGTGTGTGTGAATACAATATTTTGAATTCACTAAATTAAATTTGATATGTGGGATTAGTTGTGTAACAATCTTGGAACATACTATGTTTTGACATCTTTTGCAAGTTCAAGAAGGTTATTTTGTTATTTGTGACTGTTATAAACATTTTTATTATATAAATAATTTTCAGATGTATTGAAGACCAAGATCAAGCCATTAGTTAGTATTGGACCTGATGCAAGGTATGTTTGTAATTGTAGTTAATATGCATAAATGGAAGCTGTGCACATACAGTCTCTCTTTCTTTCTCAGTTTTGATAATTCTATAGAGCTGTATTTTTAGACATCTGAATTTCAGTTATAGAACTAAATATTTAATTCAAACTAGTCCTACAGTTTGCAACAATTTAAAATATATTTTACAAAGTGTGATGCCTATGATTGGCATATTGACTGTGGTGTTATTTTTTCCTATGAAAGTGCACATATTGATACAAACTTGCCAAAGTCCTGTTGCTGAAATCTTAAGATATATTTTAAGAATGTTGAAGGTAATGAATTATGAAAACTGGATCAAACAATAGTCATTGTTACTGTTGTTTAAGAAGTTAAGATTTAGTAACTGATTAAAACTGTTTAAAATAATTATGATGTGAGCATGTGTTTTTTGTTTCACTGATAAGCTTACATTAAAGCGACTGCACTAAATGGATATTCAAATACATACAAATCTGTTTTTTATCATTTTACATTACTTTGATTTAACTTCAAATATGTTTAATTTGTTCAAAATTCATTTGCATATTTTCACTTTATCACATAAGAATAATATGAAAAATACACATTCCAATATTGTTTTTAAGGAATTTATTTTCAAATTGTGTAGTTTCAAACATCTCAAACTCTACTTCAAATCATAGTTTGACATTTTAAACAATTTGTAGTATATTTGTAACTATTATATCAGTCAGTTCCATTTCAATTTTCAAATCATGATTGTAGTAATTTTGATTGTTGTTTAATTTTTAAAATAAAGAATCCACTTTAACATAGTTTATTTGAAGCCATCAAAACTCTTATTCATGGGAAGGTTCATCGTTTACCTGTGATAAATCCCCTTACTGGAAATGTGTTGTACATCCTAACTCACAAACGAATCCTCAAGTTCCTCTATCTCTATGTAAGTAACATTGAACATTTGTATTTATATGGAACAAATGATTTTCGTAATTATATGTATGCTTAAGACCTTGTGAAATTATTTTCTGAACTTTTAATTCTTTTATTACATTGGATAATTTGATAAGTTCTTATATCTAATTTTAGTAACTTAAGAAAATTTGTTCTAGTAGTGTTTTGTTCTTTCGGAATGTTTGAAAATTACAAGTTTCTGTTATAGATGTTGTAGCCACAGCTAGCTCAATTTCATTTTTTGAATCTAGATCCTAATAAAATTTGAGTTTTATGCCCTTCCAAACGAATTGGTTTTCATCAGGATTGGGGAATGATCCGGAAACTCAATCAAGCACATGTTCATCTCCATAGACAATTAGTTCTCTCATGCTTAATACTTGAATATATGAAAGTTGATATTTACCCTTGAGAAAATGCATGCATTGTATTTTGAGTGTTTTGTTATATTACCTACATGCGTGTTGTATGTCTTCACAGCTTTCTTACTTTATAATTATGCCATCATTGTCAACCAAGCATATAAGAATACCTGACTAAAAATACCTATAAATAGATTCACTCTGAGGTTAACATGGTCACAATCATGTGGGATTTCTTACAATAGACACTGGAGGCTTTGGAATTTCAATTAGGGTCTTCCCATGTACCTGCTGGTTGAACAAGGTATTGATTTGTTTATCCTTTTGAAACTTTCAAAGATTGTCTTGATGTGATAATGTAAGAGTTGGAATGTATAGGATATTTAGTATAAGTCTTAATTCATTGTTTCTATCTTACCACAATCCTGTGTTGAACTGATATGTCTGTTAAGTCGTAATTTCATGCTCGTACCTGTAACAATATGGTTTTTGTGTACAATTGTCTTCTATGGCCTGTAATTCGAATATATGTGTGTGTGTGTTTGCTTATATGAACTTTGGCGATGTTGCTAAACTTATTAATTGTTGATCGTTACAGTTTCACAGTGTGGATGGTGTGAATGTAGTTCATCACATTAAGTTCCATATAAACATCAGTGATCATCGTGTGGGTTCATATGGGTCAACATTATGGATTCATTTAGGATTCATTATGACTTGTGGTAATTGAGACACCCTTCAAATACAGAAAAATAGGAACTGCATGAGTGTGGCCATCGTGTCAACTGACTCGAGTCCTACTTGAGCGACAGATGTATAAGAACCAAGACAACTCCACGTAGAACTCACAGTGGATGTGATGGAGGAAACAGAACAAATAACAGAAAAATCAAGAAAAGACTGTTGATAGCATGGAAATAGACATCACAACACTTAAGCCAGAGATTTCAGACATTCGCAAGAGATATCGCAATCCAACCTTGAAAATGAGAGCACTCAAAGAACAAGAGCACACAAAGAAGTTTTGGAAGCTGCAATTTTTAAAAGAATGTGAAACCAAGCTAGAGAGTGTGTGTAAAATAACTACCATGCAACAGATGAAAACTGAACTGGAAACAGAATTTTCAAAGTTGAAAAATGTCTATAACAACGTTAGAAAATTGATTGATAATTCAGATCTTAATCTTAGAAGAAGCATTGACCAATTACAAGGTGATAGAGATCTCCTACACAGGATATTTCTGATGAGACTATCCTCCTGTAATGACAAGGCCCCAAATCTCTTTGCTGTCAGAAATCAGTTTCATCCACATCATCAAGGAGCTCGACAAGAACCTCAATCACCATGAAGATGATAGGGGTGGCAGCCAATGAGGCTGCCCACAGAGATGAGCTGGAGGCAAGAGAGGCTGAAATGAGGGAAGATGAATTGAACACACTGGAGCTCAAGGAAACAAAGAGAAGAGCTGAAGCAGAATCTCTGATGAAAAGGAAAAGATAGGCATTGGAACAATGAAGGATCCAAAAATTACTGTACATGCAGGACGGCAGATATCATGTGTATGCAGAAGAACTGACAGCAACCAAGATTAATTCCAAATTGTTCTTCCTACAGACACTGGGTCAAAAACAGCTGCATGTGTTATCCCTCTTGATTCAGCAAGCCAAAATATGGAACAAAATAACAATGAGAGAACACTAACAACCGTGTCTGCACACACCTTACATTCCTGCATAGAACAGACAAACATCATGAAACTAGCTGAGGCATTGGCTGCAAAAGTCAGCCTCTGTCATCTCCTATGTCCTGAACCCTCAGTATTCATAGGTGACCTAACGACAGGAACATGGCATTCCAGTCCCTTATTGAAACAAAGAAGGTGAGCAATGCAGAGAAAATACATTACATAAAGAGATAGGTCAGCAGAGCAGCAAGAGATGCAATCAATGGTTATCTCATGCTCAGTTCAGAGAATGCCTTCCAGCAAGCTGAGGCAGTCCTGGAAGAACGATATGGCAATCCATTGTTGTAATTGAGGTATTCAGAAACAAGCTAGACAAATGGCCCAAGATCACAGGAAGAGATGGAGAAGGACTTCAGAAGTTCTCAGATTTCTTGAATCAGTGCAAAGCAGCCATGGCTGAAATGAAAAATCTGGACATCCTGAAAGACAGCAGAGAGAACCAGAAGCTTCTTATAAAACTACCAGATTTGGTCGTGACAAGATGGCTGAAGGTTATGTATACAAAAAATAACATCAATCATGAATACCCATTATTTCACCAGTTTGCAAAATTTATGATGAGTGAAGCAGAGATGGACTGTGATCTCATCGCCTCACTAGGATCTTTGAGGACCAACAGAGATCAGCCATCAAATCAAAGAGGGAAACAGACTATGGCTGCCAAAGTTTTTGTATCAACAACTGACACACACATAAAAGCAATGCAGCATGAAACCTGCCTCAACTGTGGCAGTAAAAGCCACTTTATGGTAAAAGGCAGGCCTTTCTCCAACAAAGCCTTGTCTAAAAAAGAGGACACATTATAAAGTGGCCTATGCTGTGGATGTTGTTTCACAGCAGGACACTTAGCACAAAAATGCCACCAGAAGCACATTTGCCAAAAATGCAACAAGAAATACCCAACAAGTCTTCACTGCAAGACAATGTCTAGTGAGATAAAGGACACCCCAGTCAGATAACGAGACACTGGCAGAAGCCAAGTTAGGGTAGGAACTCGGAGTGCAGTGTGCTGTAATGTTTTAATGTCCAGGAATGAACCTGTACCTGCTCAATGATTGTGCCTGTCTTTGTTGCTAGTGCACATGACACAATCGGGGAACACATTTTTATGCACTCTTGGACATGCAGTCCAATACCACCTTCATTCTGAAAGACACAGTGGATGGACTTGGAGCTCAATCAGAATCAACAACTTTGAGCCTTACAATGATGACATCTAAGAACCAAAGGGTCAGCTGCCTCCAAGTCCAGAACCTGATGGTATGTGGTATGCACTCTTCCACAAAGGTGTTTTTGCCAACTGCCTACTCCAGGAACTACATCCCTCTGAGCGTGTCACATATTTCAATCCCCAAAACAACTAGATCTTTGCCCCACCTTTGTGGAATAGCACACAAAATTGCACTACTGCAAGACTGTGAGATTGGCTTTCTGATTGGGTACAACTGTCCATAAGCTTTGGCCCTGAAGAACTTTATTACGGGTGAGGCCTACCAGCCAAATGCCATAGAGACTGAATTGGGATGGAGCATTGTAGGACACATAGACCTGGTAGAGGACTTGGGAGACATGATAGGAGTTTCTCACAGAATACTTGTGAGAAAAATCCCAGAGGTATTCCAAGTGGCACATGGAGGGAGCACCAAACGTGAAGTCCACTGCGTGTACAAGACATCCATACGGGTAGAAATGTGCACCCCTCGTGAAAATCAACAGGACCTATGAGTCAGATTTCAATGATGTCCTTGCATAAAGAGATCAACTATTCTCACAGGATGACTTGAAATTCAAGAAGATCATAGGTCAGTACATCCATCAAAATGAAGAAGGGTATTATGAAATGCCATTACCTGTCAAGGAGAGGCCTAAACTTCTGAACAATAGAACAACAGCCCTGAATCGCTTGAACCATCTTCAGAGAAGGTTTTCAAAGGTACCTCTCAGATTATGCTTCATTCATGAACAACAGAATTCACAGCAGGGATGCCGAGAGAGCTCCAGACCCAGAAATTTCTGAAAAAATGGCTTGGTACATTCCCCAAAAACCAAGTAAGATTTGGGTCATCTTTGACTGTGCAGCGAAGTTTCAAGGACAGTTGTTGAACAGCCATCTTCTCAAGGACCCAGATCTGATAAACAGCTTGGTTGGAGTGCTCTGTCGATTCCCAGAATAAACCGTAGTCTTCACCTGTGACATTGAGAAAATGTTCCACCAGTTCTGGGCCCAGAAAGAAGACAGATTTTTTGAGGTTCCTGTGGACTGAAGATTTGTCCAGGGATGTGGTGGACTACTTAATGAAGGTGCACCTTTTTGGAGCAGTGTCATTACCTGCCTGTGCCATCTTGGGCAGCTGGCCTATGACAACACAGTAGAAAGCCCTCATGCTGCTTGCTTCATTCAAGAAGACTTTTATGTGGATGATGGCCTAAAAAGTGTGAAAACTGTCATCAAAGCCATCCATCTAATAAAAATAGACCCAAAAAAATCTGTGCAAAGAGAAACATCCATATGCACAAGTTCTTATCTAGCAAACAAGAGGCTCTAGACTCAATTTCCCCTACATACAGGGCACCAAAAATGGAAAACTTTGATCTACCAGAGGAAGGGACCCCACTGGAGAGAGTGTTGTGCATACGGTGGCATGTAGAGTCTGATCTGCTTCAATTCCAAATGACCCTCATTGATTGACCCTTGACATGATGAGGCATCTTTTCTACAGGAGCCTCTGTATATGACCAATTGGGGTTTCTTGCCTCATTCTTTTTGATCATAAAACAGATCCTGCAACAAATGTGCAGAGATACTGCTGAATGAAATAGCCCTCTCAGTGACGATTTGCATCTAAGGTGGGAGCAATGGAGATTCGAACTCTATCATCTGACCCAGGTTAAAATAAACTACAAGCTACAAGCCAGAGAACTTTGGCAGTGTCACACATTGTGAGATACATCACTTCTCAGATGCCAGCACCTCTTTGTATGGTAAGTGCTCATACCTAAGGCTCATTGATTAACATGGTTATGTGCACTGTTCACTTCTGATGGGAAATACGAGAGTGGCACCACTGAAGCTCGTCACCATCTTTAGACTAGAGTTCCAAACAGCTGTGGGGTCCACAAAAGTTAGCAAACTCCTCAAGTGTGAGCTCACCTGGGAAAATGTAGAAGAGTACTTTTGGATTGATTCAAAGTTCGTGCTTGGCTACATCAACAGTAACATGCATCGCTTTCACATATTTGTGGTAAACTAAGTCCAACCCATCGGAGAAGCCATGGTCCATCAGCAATGGAACTATATTCAAACAGATCAAAGTCTGGTCGACCATGCATCACACGGTCAAATAATACATGATCTATGTGGTGGTAACTAACTTGTGGGACCTTCCTTTTTATGGGAAAAAGGGTGATGTCAAGCCAACTTCAGAGGCTCAAAATCTAGCACTAAATGACCCCAAATTGAGAAAGGATGTAGTGTGCTCTTCTCTTCAGCCCAAAAGGGTTTCTCCCTTCTCGCATGCTTTGAGAGATTCTCTTGATGGTCAAAATTGGTAATAGCAGTATCAACTCTCCTGAAAGTCATCCAATGGAAATGGACTGCCTCAACAGTAGACACTTCCATCAGGAAGTAAACAGCAGAGCATGCAATACTGTGTATGGTACAAGAAGACCATTTCTATGAGGAGCTGCAAACCCTGCAGGACCCCAAAGGGACACTGAAAAGAAACAATTCCATCTGCAAACCTGATCCATTTATTGCTCAAGATGGATTAATTCGGATTGGGGGCTGCCTCAACAGGGCAGATCTTGACTTTGGAGTGAAGCATCCAGTCATCCTTTCCAGATGCAACCATATAACAGAGCACATCATCCAACACCACTACGAGAGGACTGGCTATCAGGGTCGAAGATTCACAGTCAGTGAGCTCTGTTTCAATGGGTTTTGGATTGTAGGCTGTACAGCTGCTGTCTCCTTCATGATATATAAATGCGTGAACTGCCGTCACTTACAGAGAGAGTGCCAAATGCAGAAGATGGCAGACCTGCCAGAAGAAAGAAGAGGATCAACTCCTCCCTTCCATTTCACCAGCTTTGACTGCTTCAGCCTATTCATTGTGAAGGAAGGTCATAAAGAATTAAAGAAGTATGGCCTAATCTTCACATGCATGGCATCACGCGCTGTCCATGTGAAGATGCTAAACAACATGAGCATGGATGCATTTGTCAATAGTTTGAGTGCTTCATTGCATTGAGGGGGAAAGTGCATTGACTGCATTCCAACCAAGGAAGCAACTTCACTGGAGCCCACAGAGAATTTGCCAAACTCATGGAAGAATGTGAGAAAGGTAAACTCAAGAACTTTCTGATCAGCCATGGATCTGAATTTGTTCAGCATGTTCCCCAATCTAGCTACATGGGTGGCATTTGGGAGAGACAGATTCGATCGATTCGAAGCATCCTTACAGGTCTTCTTTGCAATGCCACTGGAAGACTTGACAGCTCATCACTGTGAAGTTTTTTCTGTGAGATGATGGCAATTGTAAACAGTCGCACCTTATCAGTGGAAAATCTCAACTAGGTCAAATTCCGATCATCCCAAATCATCTGCTCACTCCCAAGACTGAGCCAGTGATTCCTCCCTCAGGAGAGTTTGTTTGTGAAGATCTGTATACCAGAAAAAGATGGAAGAAAGAACAATATCTCTCAGAAAGATTCTGGCAGCAGTAGCACAAAGAGTATCTGCTAAATCTTCAGATGCATCAAAAATGAACAACCAAACATAAAAACCTAAAGTTGGTGATATAGTTCTACTCAAAGAGGAAGAACACCCAAGAGGATGCTGGAAACTGGCAAAAATCATTGACACTATGCCAAGCAGAGATGGTCTGGTGAGGAAAGTGATGATACTGGTGGGAGACTCAAGTCATTATAACAGAGGACTTCCAACTAGGAAAGCCAGCTATTTGGAAAGTGCCGTGCATAATCTCATCCTGCTGTTGAACAATAATTCTTGTGAATAATATACAGTTTAATAAATTGGGTGATTTAGGTGGGAATGTAGCCACAGCTAGCTCAATTTCATTGTTTGAATCTAAAGCCTGACAATATTTAAGTTTTATGCCCTTTCAAATGAATCTGATTTGATCCAGATTGGGGAATAATCCAAAAACCAACTCGCACACATGTTCATCCCCATAGACAATTAGTTCTCTCATGCATAATACGTGATTATATGAAAGTTGATATTTACCATTGAGATAATGCATTTGTATATTTGAGTGTTTTGTTTTATTGCCTTCATACATGTTATATGTCTTCACAGTTTTGTTACATTATAATTATGCCATCATTGTCAACCAAACTCATAAGAACAACTGACTAAGAATACCTATAAATAGATTCACTCTGAGGTTAGCATGGTTACAATCACTTGGGATTTCTTACAATAGACACTGGAGGCTTTGGAATTTCAATTAGGGTCTTCCCATGTACCTGCTGGTTGAACAAGGTATTGATTTGTTTATCCTTTGGAAACTTTCAAAGATTGTCTTGATTTGATAATGTAAGAGTTGGAATGCATAGGATATGTAGTATAGGTCTTAATTCATTGTTTCTATCTTACCACAATCCTGCGTTGAATTGATATGTCTGTTAAGCCATAATTTCATGCTCGTACCTGTAACAATATGGTTTTTGTGTACAATTGTCTTCTATGGGCCTTTGATTTGAATATATGTGTGTGTTTGCTTGTATGAACTTTGGTGATGTCGCTAAACTTGTAAATTTTTCATCGTTACAGTTTCACAGTGTGGATGGTGTGAATGTAGTTTGTCCCATTAAGTTCCATTTAAACATCAGTGATCGTCGTGTGGGTTCATGTGGGGCAACAGATGTTACTGCATAGTTAGATGCTAGAATTATTTGTGTGCTCTCTGTGACTAATATCACACTATTAAAGTTAACTCCATTATGAACATAAATTGATTAATATAATAACTTATTACTAGAAGCAATTGTATTTTGTCACAGGTGTATATGTGTTTCAGAAATGCTTCTTCATACAGTGTTAAAGTACATAAATCTACTATATGTTTTAAGTATACTTACATTACAGTGCGTTTCTCTATATTTGATAGTTTTCTGAGCTTCCAAAACCAAGCTACCTGAGAAAAACTCTGAGAGAACTAAAAGTTGGAACTTATGATAATATTGCCACAGTATGTATTTTTTTTTTAATGTTTGATACTGGTGACTTTAGATTCTAGATAAATTATTATTAACATCTGAAGAATTTCTTGTTTTAAAGTTAAAAATTCATAAAATTTTAAAACAACCAAGTTCCATTGTGATAAACTTCATTATAAGGCTGTTACGTCCAAATCGTACCACACATATATGAAGGCTTTCCATAATACATATTATACTTTACTAAATAATAACGATCATTTGCCAAGTATTTATCAAACACATCAATTGATCCAACTCATTTTGTATTACCTCAACATTCTCGGTACAACAAGAGATACCCAAGAGATTAGGGCAAAATTAATATCATCAGCAAATAAATCTGGCACTTGGTTTTAAAATCATTACTTAACTTGTTTTGTTCTAAATCTATTTCCACACATCTCATTGCCCAAGCTATTATCTTACAATTTGTTTATTCCCAATTTTTGACCATTTAAATTACTTTTAATGAATATCTTTAGATCTTCACCAAACATCCTACTACCTAATCTACATAAGTGAACACTTCTCTATTGTATAACTTATCCCTACTTTTAACAGCTCTCCTAGGTACCCAACAATTCTATCTGTGGTTCTAAGAATATCCCTGGTATTTCATTTAAGTTTTGGATTCTGTTAAGTAATTAACTTTGCATGTAGCCCAAGGAAGCACTCCTGAAATGAGAACATACTTATTTCAGTCCATATACTGAACTTCTTATTGGTGAAGTTGTGCTGCCTATGGTCCCTTAGACAAAGTTCCTGGGGCTTATCTTTGACCATAAGCTGACCTTTATACCACACATCTGGCAGCCACAGGTCAAATGTACAAGAGCACCTGTTCACCATCAGGGACTTTGGCTCTGCACTGGGGCTTTCCGCACTTCCCTGGCTCAGAGCTTATACACAGCCTTGTGAACCTTCTTTGCACCTCTGCTTCTTGCAACTGTCTTTACTATATGCTTCGAAACTTCATTCCTTACCAAAGCATCCCACCTGGGATTGTGTTTTCCTTCCTTAGTGGGCCATGATTTTTCAGAACAGATGATTTATCATTGTTCCTTTTGGCCTTCGTATCCAGGTGCAGTTGGATGAATTGGGTCTGTTCTTGGATAACAATGCTGTATCCACCAGTCAGCCCATCCCACCATGGCTTATTACAGTCCCCAAATGTGACCTATCTTTAAATCATCTGAGAAAAGCAGACACTCCCGATTGGAAATACTGTCTGTTATTTGCTGGACATCTCATGAGCCATCCTTCCACTCCTATTTATACAAATGGTTTGAAACCAGGTGACTGTGTGGGTTTGTTGTGGTTTGGTGGTTGTGCACAGAATCCTCTCTACAGCATATGTGTTCATTGCTGAACTGTATTCCATTTCTCTTGCTGTGGATCACATAGAAGTTGAGCAGTACTTAAACTGCACTATTTATACTGACTCACTTAGTTCTTCACTGGCCCTGGAATCGCTGCATGTTAGTTCACACCCTGTTCTTGCCAGTATTCAAAACCGACTGGCCCATTTCTCTATAACATCTACTTCTATCCAGTTTTTCTAGATACCATGCTATGTTGGTATTTACGGGAACGAACTCGCCACCACCACAGCTAAATCTATCTGCTCTGGCACTGTCACTACTGTGCCTGTTACATACATGGACTGTGGTCCTGTATTCAGGGCTTGGCTTTATGCCAGTTGGCAGTTGACTTGGAGTGAGCAATGTGAAAACAAGCTTTTCCAAATAAAACCTCCTATTGGACTTTGGCTGCCTTGCTTCCATAAATATCAGAAAGAGGAAGTTGTTCTAACTAGACTACACATTGGTTACAATTTCTTAACTCATCATTTTCTTTTATCTGGGACTGATGCACCAATGCGTTGTCTGTGTAACACTCAGGTCACGATAAGCCACATTTTACTGTCTTGCCATCATTACAACTCTCAACGACGACACCATTTTAAACACGTTCTGTTTCAAGGTTTATCCATAACGTTAGACAGTGTTATTGGTGATGGCGACACTGTCCACCTTATAAATGTTTTTAGTTTTTTAAAGGCCATTAATATTTTTAATGCTATCCAAGTTTTTTAATTTATACATTATATCTTTTTAATGTGATTCTCTTTTAAGAATGAAAGTCCATCTAGTTCAATTTGAAATTAGAAAATGGTCATAACATCAAATAAATCGAAATCAGGTCAGGAAAGGCCAACTTTGGGTGACTAACGTTGCTGTTTGAACTACTCGTTAGTCATCCTCGCAAGTTATAATAATTAAAATTTTGCTAAAAGTCTTTAAAACTTGTATTACTTTACTTTCTGTAATTGGCCATAACATCAAATAACTCAAATAGGACTGGAAAGACCAACTTCAGGTGACTAACAGTAGTTATTGAACTTACCTGTTAGTCTTCCTGGTGAGTTATGATAATTACAATTATGCCACAGAAAGTCCTTTTCAAGTTGTATTACTATAGTTTTTCTCTGTAGACTAGATGTAAAAATTGGATTTAATGCTATGTATATTTTTAATTCAAAAATTAAACTTTGCCTTGTTTTACCTTAATTTCCTTTTATGAATTTTAATAATTTAACTTTAATTTTAACTTTTTACAGGATGTTTGGCACAGATAGCCTAGTTGCTTTGCATCATAAAACACCAAACCAACCAAGCAGTCCCTATATATACTTCTACATATATTAAAAGTATAATTATCTTGAGGTCATGCAAGAATTGACCTGTTGATATGCTCCATAATGTCTTACACTAAACACCAAATAAATAAATTCTAGTTTTGTTTTTCTATATTCTCCACTATAAACAAAAATGTGTATACTATCCCTGTCTATAGAAGCTTTTTGATCAACTCTTTCTTTGTTACAAACAACCAAAGATTTGAAAATGTTAGGTACTGGTACCTGAATTCTTCTGAATCTGTTTCTGTAACCTTAATTTTTTTTACTATTATTCACTCTTGTAAGTCCAGAAATTTCATTTTCAGCCTCCTCCAAAACAGTCTTTTTCCAGTTCTATCCATTTACTGTGTTACGTTCTTTATCTGTTGTTCCCCCCCCCTCAATCCACCCATAATAACACAATCTTCCCCAAGCTACATCTCTAAATTATCCTTAAATCTGCAGGTTTAGTGCACTGTATCGTTTTGAGCTTATACTGTTATAACATTCTAGATGCAGATAAAATCTGTACAAACAGGAATGAAAGTTGCATTTTACCTTACATATGAGCATTGCAACTCTCAATTGCTACAGAGTACATCTGCAAACTGTCAGCAATCAATACACAAGGGCTTACCCTCCACCAAATAAATAGTTGCACAACTAAACAACTACAAATTTCTAATGTTTACTGTATATTTATTTTTAAACTCTTGTATTTAAGCAAACTGATCAGGTGAGGGGCAGTTATTTCTTATAAATGATTCAATAATAATACAAGTTAGTTGCAAGTTCAGATCAAAATGATAGAGTAAAACTAATTTCTTAAAATGCAACAGTGTCCATATGTATTGTTGGAAATAAATAAATTAAAAAAAGGAATCTCCAATTGCTTTTAGGCATGTTATAAAGTAAATTAATCTAAAAGTCCTTCATTTTGTTTTCTATTAGCTATATGCCAGCAATACCAGTTGTGGCACAGGTGTACCTGATTTAGTAGATCAGGATCAATACCAGTCTTTCACATTGAAGTTCTTTAAGGGAGGATCAGAATAAATTAATCTGCGAGACCTTACATATGGTCAAATACATCAGTTGAAAGGGTTTGACCCCTGAGTCAAATTGTGATTAGATATAGAATCTGTTAAGGGATGACAGAGCTAAAAGTTTGTGCTTGTAAAAAAATTATTTCAACAACTTGTTTTGTTGAATATTGTGAATGCATTTAGATCAGAATAGCATTTTTTCTTCTTTTTTTTTTTACATATCATGGCACTTACATCGTTCACCCTTATTTGTGCATTGAAAATTATCTTTAGTGGAAACTGTATGTAACTGATGTTGTATATCAAATCTTAAGTAAATTAATAAAAATAATTTATTTCTATAAAACATTTTTATATCTTCATTAAATGAATTTGTTGTAATCAATGTGAAGATAGTACTATGTACCAGTTTGCAGTACCTCATCAACTCACAAACATATGAAAATAGTACACTACTAACATCTTACTTAAACATTTCTCTTGTTATGCATGTTTGAGTTTCAAAAAGTTTTCATAGTCTGCCTTGTTTGTTTATTGGTATGATTTAGTAATGTTATTTGTTAAAGTATAGATTAAACACTATAATAACCATAAATATAGAGTAGTATGATTATTCAATTTTGTTCTAGTGTCTGATGCTATAAGAAATTTGAAGAATTAACCTGGTGTATTTCTTTCAGATGTGCTGTTGGTATAGAATTATTACATGATATATATCATTAAACACGCAACATGTATTAATAACATACAAGTTTTCTACTTGCATTTTGTACAATCATCTTGTCTAAACTTATAATACAGTGTATGATGCAACTTAGCAGTCACATCACAATGGATGTATAAGGTGCTTACTCAATTTGTTTGTGATGTTCAGATAAGTGTTGGAACATCTGAAATATGCTGGTTAGGAAGAGAAAAGTTGTTTTTTTTCTCACTTGTTTTAAAATTGTTTAGAGAAGAATTAATAGGCAGGTAGGACTATAGTTACACTATGAATAGTTTAATACAGTCAGGAAAGAACCTTAGTGCCATTATAAAGTATTGGTAATGGAGCTTCCTGCTGTGTAGTTGGTTTTGGTTTTTTTTTCACTCTATGTAGATCAGTTTATCAGAAAGCATTATTATTTTTTTTTGCTCATTAAACTAAATAATAGATTATTGCATGTGAATATGCTTTAATATACATTAAAAGTGTTAAGTTTTGTCATCCAGTACAAAATGCAAATATTCTCTTCATAGTGTTCTATCAATAATTAGATTTTTCCAAGTTATATGGTAAAAACAATGCAAAGTGTTTCCATAATAATGAAGTAATTTATTTCTTAAGTTGCAGTCTGTACAGGCTATGTCCACTGGTAAATGTAACATCAAAAATAACATTTGAATAGAAATTCCTAAACCTAATATGCCTGAGTCACAAATAAGTTTAGTCAGTTATTTACAAACTTTCTTTCTAATTGATGCATAACAAACATGCACACTGAAAAACTTTCTGATGAACAGACTCTCTAACTGACTGAAACTGACATTAAGTTAATTAATTTTCTAATTCACTCAATTTGGCATTTGTAAATTGATGTATTGTATTTCACAAAACTTTAGATTCCACTGTGACCTAAACTTTCATGGAACATCTACTCTCAACATAATTCTTACATGTAAAGAAAACAAAAGTTTAAGTATTAAAAAAAAATTGTGCATCCAGTTTTGACAAACAATGTTATCAGTGTGAATAGTAGACGTGAATTTTTATATTCTCTAATCATTGCATACATGCAAGATTTTGAGAATAAAATACCTAAAATTGCATTTAAAATGTCTTGATTGTGTTTTATCATTTTATTAAGTATTGCTTTAAACTGGTTTTCATAAGTAACTAGGACAGCAGTAAGTCTATGCACTTGTTGGGATCAAGGCTTCAATTCCCCTAATGAACACAGCAGATAGCCTAACATGTTTTTGCTCTAATACAAACAAACTGCCCTAACTAACTTACTATAAGAGTAGAAATTGTATGATATTATTTACTTAACCAAGACTAGAAGTAAATCTTTTCATAAAAGTATTTGAAAATGTAACCACTTTTATTCCAGGTTAAATAAAAACTGGTACCTTGCATGTGTTAATTTTTATGTTTATATTTTTTTGTCATGAAAAAAAAATGGTAATATTGTACATATATTTTTATGCAATTGATAATTTCTTGTACAATACAAATTGCCATGTTAAGTTAATTTAAAACTTAGCTGTCTATTCTTCCTGTGTTTAATGATTGTTGCACTTAATGCAATGTGCCTATTTTATTTGCACTTTTGAGTTTTTAAAGTTATTTTAAATTTTCTTTCGTTGTATCACTACTTGGGCTTGAAAGTAATACTTATAGGATTGCTTAAACCTAAAAAGGTAAAAAAATATATTTTATTTGTGTTATGTATTATAATTTATCTTGGATGAGTCTATGGTTTATTATGTTACCAACATGATGTGTTACACTTTCAAATAGCTGAAAATTTTAATTTAGAAGTTAATTGAATATGTCAGATCAGTGATATTTTCCAACAAGATTGATACACATGATTTTCTTTATTAAGACAAATATAGTTTAATATAGAAACAACAATACAATTCACAATAATAGTTCTTACATATACTTGTTACAAATAATAACTTTTACATCTCAGTGTTCAATTTTGTCTGGAATTGTTAGTCATGAACCTGGACTGTTCATAAAAGATTCAAGTTAATTCTGTGTTGATACACAGATGCACTTCACTTGATGGGAATGTTAACCAGCTGTATTCTTGTTTGGCCTAATTTGGTTTATAAGCTTACTTTTCACAGAAGACGACAGATACCTAATGTCGTCCTACAAATACTAACATCCCTAGTAAATTATTTGAAGTTGAATGGTTCATAATATTCAAAATTTGTAAATGTTCCTTGTAATTGCCCACAGTGTTGTGTGTTGTATTCTGATCCAATAACTCAAGCCAAGTGTTGTATTACTGATCTTTTTATTAAATATCAAGTGCTAAGTAATAACTATAACAACCGTTATAGTCAACTATAACAAAGAAAAATAATAATTGAAAGTATACAATATGACAAAACATTTTAGTAGCATGATACACAACTTGGTCTAGTTAGCAAGAACAACATATCTTCCTGCAGTTTATATATAAAACACATAAAGGCTACATAAAACATATCAAAGTGCAATAAACATAAATTCAGAATTGAATTGAAAACATGCCAATCTATGAAGAATTCAGAATAGTATCGACACGTACTTTCTCAGATTACAGTTCTTTGAACACAAAAGTATCATTTACAAACAAAATTGCAAATTCTGTTATTAGATCCAAACCCACGTAGTGAATCGGGGAAATTTGTACAAAAATCAATATTTTTTGTTTATGATCAACAAAACTTAAACAGTTGCTTACCGACTGTGGGGCGATTATAGTTGTAGTTTGAATACAAAAAAGGGGGGGACAATACAAATCTTGAATGTTTCTTGTATCTGTTTTGTGATAACGACAATAGTTTTTGTAACAGTTTTAATCTCGCATGGGTCTCATCCAGCATGTGGATGCTCACTTCCTTTATACAATACTGTATCACTACACGCAGCATTTAAATCTGATTACAATCGGGATCTAACACTCCTACATGAAAATACATTTAAAGGATTACATCATTAATGATGTAATACATGATTAAACAGTAAGCCATAGAACATTGTTATGTATTCGGATAAAACTGCATATAATGGAATCTGGAAGAAATCCGAAGTTACAACAAGTACTATTTTTAAATGTACAAGATTCTCATTCCACAAAGGTGATTTGGCTAGGGCAGCTTCTAACTAATACAGATTATCGTTTGGCACTGAAGATGCTTGAAACATCATGTGATGCAAAATAGACAAATGGTGTTGAGCAAAACTTTCATGAAAACTTCACATTCCTGGCCAAATATCCATAGTTTTCCGATTAATAAGTGTTTGTCACAATTATAGCTTCCAAGCCTTGTAGTATGCTAACTGTAGCTAACTAACAATATTATTTTGTCTTTTAGTGTATTAGTTTATGATCTTTAGGTGAGATTCTCAAAAATTTACTTGGCAACAATGCTGGTAATCACCAGTAGTATGTACACATTTAGTACATTGTTAGTTCTTGCTCTCGAGAATCTACAAATTCAGAAAAAGGTAGGACTTGCACAATACACATTTAACAATACAAGTTACATATATTTCTAAATATATATTGAAGTAAACAAACATACATATTAAAATAAATATACATTAGTGAATCTGTTACAGTTTCCATGAATTCTTGATGAAGAAGAAACTCACTTGAAATAAAAATGTATCTCAGAATGGCTGGTATAGGTATTAACACTTATTGATAAGCAGAGA
This sequence comes from Tachypleus tridentatus, assembly GCF_004210375.1. NCBI lineage: Eukaryota > Metazoa > Arthropoda > Merostomata > Xiphosura > Limulidae > Tachypleus > Tachypleus tridentatus. The sequence goes on along the minus strand of NC_134836.1, from coordinate 85,384,465 downwards.
ACAATGTTTCAAATCTAAAGAGGTTTGGAAGATAAATTAATTGTAATGCTGTTGTTACAAAAGAAATATAACCTTTTACACTTATTTATCAGAAGGTTGAGTACCGTATAGATAGCCTATTTACAAATTATTTAATGTTCTAAGCCTATATTTGAACTTTTTATTTCCATATGTGGAAGTAAAATTTATCTTCAAAATAAAAATAAATAGTTCTGTTTTAGTATTGTTTTCATTTACATACTGTCTTTATGAAGAATAACCAATTCTATTGGAATTGAATTATAATTTTTTATATCATTAAAATAACTTGTTTGGTTTAGATCAAAGTGAGCACTCCAGTTATTCTGGCATTGAACCAATTCATAGAGAGACGGGTTTCAGCTTTACCTGTAGAGGATGAACAGGGGAAAGTGGTGGATATATATGCAAAGTTTGATGTCATTGTTAGTGTATTTTTTGTTTTTACTATTTTTATGAGCACCATTTAATATACACTAGATGTAGTGACAATAGAATTTCAGTGATTTTTTAATATAATTTGCTTCAGCTTACATTAATTTCATCTCTTATGAATGCAGTTAATTGATCCAAGTATTGTGGTTAGGATTATATTAAGTTTTATTTAAAAGATGCTGATGTTTCTAAAAATGAAGAATATCCTGTGATATGTGAAAGAAGTTTTTTGAAAATTAATAAAATGAAAGCAGTACAAAACATTAGGTGATTTTTTTTTTATTTTAACTATGTTTGTCCATATATGTATTGTAAAATATTAACAATACTTCTTTGATTAGAAGCTGAATTTATTCTGTGAAAGATGTCATAAAATGTAGTCTCTTGTGCCAGGCAAACAAGTAAAGTTATTTTAACAATCATTATAAAATGTTTAGTCATGTATGTAGATTTCGTTAAACTTGTATTACTCAATGACCAAATAGAGTAAACAATGTACACTTACTGTTGAATAAGAGCATGATATAAATCTTTCTGCTATTTCCAAAACCAATTAAATTGACCATATCTTAAATCTAATTTTAACATCATATATTTTTTGTGTTCTGTAAAGAAATTGGATATTAAACACTACTGTTGTGATGCATTATACTGTTTAAATTCCTAAATGTAAGAAAAATAATATTTATATAGAATCTGGCTGCTGAGAAGACTTACAATAATTTGGATGTTACTGTAAAGAAGGCACTGGAACATAGAGTTCAGGTGTGTAATGTGTCAGCTTTTGTTTGAATTAACAGAATTTTGTACAGGTTTAATATCTATATTTATTATTCCATTAATACTTTTGCAATGGGCTCAGTGTATTATACATGAGTTTATGTACACATTTGCATATGTTAAATATTACCCTGTAAATTTTATATACAAAATATGTACCTTTACAAAATCTGGCAGACTTTTAATAAAGGTTACAATTTTTGGACACAAAAAATCGTAATTTTTTAATGAAATATTTTTACTAAAGGTTTGTTTGAAAATATATAAATAGTCTTTTTGGCCACTAGTCCAATGCAAAGTGATTTCATATTATGATTAAATGACTATTCTTTGTCTCCAAGGTCTCAAATATTATTTGTGTAATTTCTAAAACCTCCTAAATACATTTGAAACGTTTGTTTTCAGTAAAATTTTATATTTTGTTATTTTCTGTACCCTATGTGGGGTTTCTCATCTGACTGACATCATAACTGTCATAAAAATTAGGAAAGAAATATAAATTGTTGTTTCTTCATGCTAGAATGACTTCCTATTATAACACAAAACTAGAAAACTTTAGTATAAGTAGCTTAAGTCTCAACGTTATATATTCATGTATATTTATTTTTTATTATATTGACCTTCTAGTTGTGCCTAGCTAACATTAACTTGCACTGAGGTGGCACATTTGCTCTCGTGTCACTATCTCCAATAATACAAAACTGATCTAGTATTGGCTCTGTTTTAGTGGACTACTATTTTGTATTATACAATAACAAATTATTATGTTATGCATATATATATATATATATATATATAGAGAGAGAGAGAGAGAGAGAGAGAGATCATTACTATTTAGAAATTAGTTATGAAATTTTTTTTTATTGTTCTACATTTTAAGAAAACTAAAGTAAAGCAAACAAGTATCTCTTCTAGCTACAACATTTGAACTTGGTTGCTGCTGGACATACATTTCTAGGCCTTTTAAAATTTTGTATATGGAGGATATCGAACAATGTTTTAAAAGTTTTTATATACAGTTTAATAACCAAAAAGTCATAAATAACTATACTGATACCTTAGTATTCCACTATAATTTATTAAGCTTATTAAATAAGCTCTATTTAGGTCTAAGAAGTATGAAAATTTAAGCAGACTGAAGACACAACCTACCACCTTGAGATAATGGATCAAAATAACATGGTAATTTAGTCTTTTCACAGATTAAAATCATTGAGAAAACCACTAGGCAAACATTCTGAGCTGTGGATTGGTTATTCACATGTCATATATTGTAGTAAGAGTATATAAGGGACAATTTTAAAAATGGAAAGAGGTGAATGGAGCCACTGTGTTTAATTCAATACACAAGCCATATCTCAGCAAAATGAGTTTTTCTTATTTAATATTCTAGTGTGTTAATATTTGTGATTGAATTCCTAATTTGTACAAAACTATAGATTTTGTATTTTGACATTGCATATATTTAATTTTAACCAGTGTTGCATTCAACATATCAAATGACTCACTAGGATTTATATTCAGATGGGTTCTTTAAATATTTACTTTTAGATTAAGAAATTAACTTCTGTATGATATTAAAGTTTGAATTATAATCTACAACTTGATTCCAAACTTAATATAAAATTATAAAATAGTAGTTCAATAAAATTTTGAATCCAAGTCAAAAAGTGTGATGGCATGGCCTTTGACCCATGACCAATCATAAAAAGGGTTTTCCATATCAACACGGGGCAAAGGCCGTGTCATTCTGTTTGTTGACTCGCATTCAAAATTTTTCACAACTATTATTTTATGAATTGTTGAGTAAGTTTGGTATGAAATTGTAGATTATAATCCATATTTCGTTATTATGCATTAGTTTCTTGATTTAAAATTAAATATTAAAAAATGCACCTAAATATCAGTTTTGGTGTATTGTGTTATGCTGAATGCAGCATTGGTTTAAATTAGAGGTTTGTGATGTCCAAAACAAAGTCTGTAGTTTCATTTGAATTAGCAGTTACCAATATTGCCAAGCTAGTATATAAAATAAGAACCTCCTATCTTTTCTATTTGTTAAGACATTGCCGCATTTACTCACTCATATACTTTTTTAGACCTAAATAAAACTTAGTTACTGAACTTGATAAACTTTAGTAGACCTCTGTGCTATTGATATAGTAGTGGTTTTTGGTTATTTCAGGATGTATGTATAAAGGCTGAAAAATATTTTGTTTCACGTCCTTCACAGGCAAAATTTGATAAGACTTAGCAACCTATGGCAAGCAGCAGTACTATAATTGAATTGTTCAAAATACTAACCTAATAAAACACACCCAAGATGCATGACTTTGTAAAGGCCAGTATATTCTTGGATATGGTAACATGAGTGTGCATGTGCTATGTCATTTCATCTTTAATGTTGGCCAGGCAAGGCTTAAAGGTCAGTATAATAAAAAATATATAAATGTAAAGGGTTATAAGATATAAACTATTTAGACTAAACATATGTGTTTTAGAGTTGAAATCTGTAGTTATTTTAGAATGAAAAAGCATAATTTATATTTATTTTCTAATTTTTTTATGGTTGTTACTAGGTTGGCTAAATCCTCCCAACCCGTACAGAGATCCAGTAGTGAAAATAACAGATAAAATATAAAGTTCTTTCTAAAAATGTTTGTGATAATTATATGAAGGTTATAAAGATTTTACATGTAAAATATGAAAATTTTCTCATTCATAAAAGTATTTTTAATCTTAAGCTCAAAATTACTTTGCATGATGAATAGTCAACATACAAAAAGAAATAAAAAGGCAAGAGGAAAATGTTACATAAAAGATGTTAAAGCTTAATAAAGTAAATATATTTTGCATACAAAAACTTAATAACATGTACTGATAATTTGCAAAATTTTGTAAAGTTACACTTATTAATTTAAATTATAGCATAAAAAACTGTAACAATCACAAAGTGATTGAGGTTGAAACCTAAGTTGGAGCCCATGCTGAAAGAGCTAAGCAAAATTGTGTAATTTTTCTTGTGCTTATCTGCTTAAATAGGGATCAGAAACAAGTTTATATATAGCATTTTGAGTGATGAATTTATAGACTATACATTTAAGATATACAAGATTGAGTGTCTTGTTTTAAAACTACTTTAAATGTGCAGATCAACAGATCATGTGACACCCACAACCATTATAAGATCTGGGTAGAAAATAATGTATCAGAACTACATTTTTTCATTGTTTGCCATTTTATAAGTAGTTTGAGGCCACCAAAATTAGATTGCTTTGAGAAAGGTATATTATGGTTCTTCAGACACAATTTATATGCTTGAATCATAAATGTCTTCAGTTTGGAGGTTTAGACTTTTTAAGGGGGTGATATCCATTGTACTTAAGAGTATTGGAAATGAAATACTGATCATCTTCCATGGGTCACCAAAACTATCCATAGTAAGATCTGCAATAACTCATTTTCCAGCTGTGGTAAGCAGAGTGTAGCATCTTTTAACAGATTAAAGTCCAGAAGCATAAGAGTCAATGACAAAAGCCATCTACATAACCCAGGCAACAGTGCTTAATATAATAAAGAAGAATTCTCCATCTTGAAAAGTGATAAAAGGCATGTAAAGGTATTGTTTCTACAAGATGTGTGTTCAACCGTGTCATACCTCAAACAGCTGGAAAAAAATTTAGGTATTCATAATATTCCATATGAAAACATCCTATTAAAGTCATTAGATATCTGATGCCTGTAATTTTTTGGATGAATTGTTGAAACACTTATTGTAAATGGCTGTAGAAAGTATGTAGGAAAGAAAGGTATGCTATGGACATATTAGCCACAGGCTGTTGTCAAGATGTTAGGTTATTGAATGATGCATGAATGGATGTGGTAACATGAACTGTAATAATGTGGTATGGTTGAGAAATAGTTTCAATGTAACACACTCAATTCCTGTATTCATTAATTAGAAAATGTATTTCTAATTTGTGTAACTTATACTATCATATATTACTGTATGTTATTTATATAATTATATCAAAACTCATTTTAATTATGTATGTGTATATATCTTTGATATATACATCTGGAGATACTTCATATTTGGAATATACATCTAATTGTACCGAATTCTGAAAGAGTTTTATATAAGGAAGAGTGATCTTCTCAAGTGCAATAATATATAAATCTTAAAAGACTTAAATATTGTATTTTTCATATCTGTAGTTAGTTGCATGTAATTGTATAGCTTTTTCTTTTATTCAGCCAATCTAAATATAATGCATAATACTTTTTAACAAATACATAAATTAATTTTATTCAAAGTCTATGAAAACAATGTGTAAATGAAACATAACTAAATATTTATTAAATAATTTTCCATATTATTTTTTGTTGTTGTTTATTATCACAAGATCAAAGTGGAAAATGAAAGGTTCCTGTAATATCCCATGGGTACTTAATGTACAATAGTAAGAATGTTCAGAACATCTTAATAGACACTGATGTGGGATTTTAATGTGAAACTTGAGTTGATTCATTCTACAGCATATATTTTTAGTCTGACCAATATAGCATTCACAATATACTGCATATTTTAACATAGATACAATTATTAGAATTGCAAGAAGTAGATCTTTTTATTTTAAAAATAATGGTTTTATCTATCTTTTTATTAATAATGGTATTAATAACATAACCTAGATTACATGAGTTGTCACTTTAGGTTATTACACCAAGTGATACTTTCTTGTCTGTTTTAGTTTCACATTTATATTGAGATTTTCACTTTTAGCAACAGTAGTCTAGTCTTTCCGAGTTGCCTAATTTTTTAAAATTTTGAAGTATTTGGTTTTGACTGAAGAAAATGCTATGTAAACCAAAATTGTTAGTATATTTGCAATCTCTTTTTTATTACACATGTCTGTAGTTAGTCCTGTCATAAAGATTAGTGTGTTACATTCAAATGGTTTGAGTATTATAATGTTTATATTACATTTACTTCACGTTTGTGAAATTTTCTTCACTTTCAAATGTAATGCAAAGTTATTTTGTTGCTGCTTCTTATCAGATAATTTGTGTTATATATCTGATTTATTTTTTCAGAATGTTTCTGTTTAATTCTCTATGTTTACATATGGAAGTGTTTTTATCACTTTTTCAGTGGTTTGAAGGAGTTTTAAAGTGCAAAGTAGATGACACACTTGAAGCTGTACTAGAAAGGATAGTACAAGCTGAGGTATGAGTTTAACTAGCTTCTCTAGGAATCAGTGAATTTAATAAAACAAAGCACAACATAGTGAATGAATATATAAATTTAAAAATTAACAGCACCAAACGACTCCTGAATTTACAGCTATAAAATATAATAATAAGAATAAAATTGTGATATTCATGATGTATGTTACAGTTGTATACCAAGTCCCCCTGCACACACACAAGTCAAAGCCAAAATGTTTACATTGAAATAAAAACAAATTTTCTATTATCAGTCCTTGTAATTATCACTAAGTCATAATGGAGGATGCCTGTGATCATAGCTTCCAAATCATTAGTGATATTCCATCTATCAGATATAATCCAAATGCAGTTGTTTATTTTTTTTTAATTTCTCGTAAAGCTACTCGAAGGCTATCTATGTTAGCTGTCCTTAATTTTGCAGTGTAAGACTAGAGGGAAGGCAGCTAGTCATCACCACCCACTGCCAACTCTTTGGCTACTCTTTTACCAAAGAATAGTGGGATTGACTGTCACATTATAATGCCCCCACGGCTGAAAGGGCGAGCATGTTTGATGCAACAGGGTTTTGAACTCGTGACCCTCAGATTACAAGTTGAATGCCTTAACCTATCTAGCCATGCCGGGCAAATACAATTGTATGGTAGGGGATTAGGAGTTGAGTGCTTAAGTTCGTAACGTCTCTTTTTTTTTTTTTTTTTTTTTTTACTGCTTTTCTCTGTCTGCAGCCATTTGTGGGAAGACAGTCACACTTAGCCTTTAGAGATATAAAAAGAGCCTTGACAAATATTTGTTTTGTACTATTTTATTAAAATGACTATTGTATTATAAATTTCAAAATATTAGTGGACTTGTCAAACTCATAATCTAAGTTTTCACAGAAGCTTTTAAAGTTAATCCTTCTCTTTTTTTTTTCTTTTTTTAATTTGTTTAATGTTATCAATCTGAAATAAACATCTAACACATAAATTTACACATAAAGATTCTGGAGTTTTATTTTGAAAATCTGGCCTAAAATCACAGTTGTTTTTTTTTGGTTTTTGTTTGTTTGTTGTTTTTTTTGTTCTTTCAAAATGAAATTACCTGCTCTTTCTGTTAATAAGTTAACATGACATTTTTTTTCTAAGATAGTAATTTTAGCAGTAGCAAATGAATGTTTATTAAAATGGTCTGTTCAAATGCAATTAGGGAAACTTGCATTTGAACAGACCATTTTAATAAATATGCTACTTCAATTTATGAAAAGGTTAAGTGCAATACTCCCAGATGTTTACCTTATCCAGTTGCTGGATTTACAGTATTTATGTGAGGATACACCATTATGTAAAATAGATGATATAGTTTATTTAGCTAGTGGTTTAAAGTATATAGAACAAACCACAATTTTTTACACCTTTTAAATGTATATAAATTATACCTTAGGTGTAAAAAAACAAAAATTGTGGTTTGTTCTATGTACTTTAAACCACTAGTTAAACATCTTGGAGTATTGCACTTAACCTTTTCCTAAATTGAAGTAGCATATTTAGATTTTTGGTAAGTAGCTTGCTAAACTAAGTACTTGTATATAAATAAGTTGGAAGACATTTCTTGAAAAAGAAGAAAGAGGGATTAAATCAGCACTTTAACCCCATTTTCCACAAAAGTAAAGCAATCCATAGTTCTAGTACTATACAATACATTAATTTTAAACAGGCAATGACATCATTACTATATGACAATAATAAAATTAGTACAGATCAAAGCCAAAATGTTTGCAATGATACTTAACACATAATGCATCTCAAGGTATCAAAATTTCCTGATATGTGTGCCAATTGCAGAACATTAACTATGGAATTGGAAGAGTGAAATTGGGCTTTTAGTACTAAAATAGAATAGCAAAAAATATTTTCAAGGACCACTGCATAGTATGCCCTTGGTGCAGATTTGCATCAAGAATATCCTTGGCGATATTTGGAAGCACATTTGAGAAACTTGAACAAGTTGAAAGTTGGCCATTTGCTGCTTTTTTATTTTATATTTTTTCCTGTTGCAGTGAAAGTGCTGATTGCCAGTCGAATCTCTTTCAGATGGAAGATTCAGTGCAGGAGGGTATTTCATTATCAACTTCTCAAGCACGTGGCCAGGACCCTTTTTTATCACTTACATTTCATACCATCATACCTTTGATTCACATCATCTGTATGATGATGATAAATATTTTTTCTCCACGAGTTTTTCTCTGAACACCCCTTATTGCCCAACCTGTCTGAAAAGATTCATATCACTTTTCATATTGAAGAACAAAATTATTACCTAAACTACCAACAGAACCTCCATCCAGTTGTCTCACTGCCTCTAACACTGCAAATTATATGGCATCATGTTGATCTGATGGTCCTTTGCATTTATGACTTTCCCAAAATGCCAGTGAGGAAAATTTCCTGTTACAAACTATGCAAACAGTAATGTCAGTGGACATCACAAGATCTGGAGTTTCTTTGTCATCCCCTTCTTTTCATCTGCCAGAAATGTTGGTGTCATATTTCAGCTGATGGAACTTGTATAATCTTTGTAAAAGGGGTGCTAATTTCTTAGGATAATGATGCATCTTTTTCATCACTTGCATTGCTTTTCTTATCATCAGTATCATCCATATCATTCACATTAGTAAATTTAAGTTCTTTGTCTTCAATATCTTTACATATGTCCTGCATATCAAGAATTAAATATTTGCCATGGATGCATTGCCCATTAATGATTGCTGTACTGTCATCATCAGTATTCTCTAATTTAGGTCAAGTTTGTTCTGGATGCTCATCCTCTAGTTCGAATTCTCTTTGATGTTGAACTTCCATTTTGTATCCATTTTCTGCAACTACATCTGGCTTCAGTTGAACTACTGCACCAATGGTAATCTGGAATATTCTTGGGCATGAGCCTTTCCATCTTCTTCAAAAATTATACCATTTTGCCAAGTAAAAGGCGTCTTGAAGAAATTTGTACTTTTTTTATTAGCTTGCTCTTAAACTGCTTATTGTTCACAATTGAATGTATACAAGACTTGGACATCATTTCCTGAACCTCCCATTGCACTCAACACTGTAAATAACTGTGTTGGAGATATAACGTTGTTTCCCATGTTCACATATTTAAAATCATGGGCCATTGTAAAGCAAAATAAGCATCAAACTCTTATCATTCTACATATCTGTGATGACAAGAAAACCCACTGTAGAGAAAATTATATATGTAAAAATGGCTGGTTTGGGTAGAGAAAGCACTATGTAGAGGAGTGAACAACATTTCGACTTTCATTGTGAACCTGACAATAACCGAAGAAGTGTCAAAACATTGTTTGCTCCTCTACATAGTGCTTTCTTTATCCATACCAACCATTTTTACATATATAATTCTGCATATCTGTATGGATACACTGCACAATTTTTATTAGACTTGTTCCGTTAAGTTGTAGTATTCCAACAATAAGCTCATACATTTGATACACCTTTGCACTATCACTTTAGATAATTACGTTTTTGATATGCAGAAAATTTTTATGCAACTCTGTAAGTAAAGCTTCAAAAATTGAGAGTACCCCAGAATAATCCCTCTTTGAATCCCCACTAGATGTGTGATCCTTCCATATGCAACATCTGCATTTCAATTCATAGTTGGAAGTATTTCAAATGTTGTACCATGCTAACTCAGTTTTCACTTTCCAAAATACTCCATACTTTTCTTATGATAATGGGTTAAACTTCATCTTCTAATCCATTAAAGGGTACACTGTATATACTGTTTCCCACAAAGCCTTGCTTTTTTTATCTTTGAAATTTCTGCCTGTTGATTGAGTACACAAATTTGATACCCCATGTACAATTTCATTTTGTTATGAATATAATCAAGCATGTGATGATGATATGCAAAAACCTTTTCCTTCAAATCATCCAAGAAAGCAAAGGAAATTTGACAAGTTTTGGTGAACACTACTTTTATTTAAAGTATAATTTATACAATGGGATCATATTCTGACCTATCACCACTGCAGTGTGCTGCTTTATTATCCAAATGATATGTCACAAGTTTAGTCACAACAAGCATTTTATTTCTGTACTCATCCCATATACCTGGATTGATTGTATCAATGATGGAAACCAGACAATAAAACGATTCATTCAACAAAATCCCAGTTCCATACTCGATATCAGTTATAGCTTTCATGTCATTGGAGATTAAAGCATTTGCCAGTTTGAAAAACATTCTCCTACATATTGTTTCATGACAGTTTTCCACATATGATCTGTGCATCAATTCTAAAACCTTTTCCAGGTGATTTTTAGCAATGTAATTGATGCACTTCTGATTTCAGTGTTATACTCACCCCATGAAAGTAATTGAATATTTAATAGAGACAACCTGAATCTTGCTGCTTCTGGCACAATGGAAGTATAGTATTTCACAATTTAGCTTTATACTTTTACCAAATCTTACCCAGATGCCAACACGCTGTAATGATTCCATACAGTTGTGTACATTTTCCTTCTTGGAGGTTTCTCATAACAAAGCCATCAACACATTTTATTTGTAGTGAACCTCCACTCAGCATCTTTTGAATTCTGCAAATGTCAAGACAAAAGTTTAAGCTGGACATAATATCACTCTTACCACTGCATTTTTGGTAATCAATCAGCACCATGTTTATAAGTTGATTTGTATCTGCTGAGAAAATGCTTTTGCAAATTTTTGACAAAAAATAAACCATCTGTATGCAATATGGAGTATATCTTATTTAGCTTTCTTCAACAGATGTTCCTTGTTGAACTTGGCTGCTTTGAAAATAGAAATAATATGAATGATTCATAGAAAATGCTGTTGTTAGCTCACTCAGTTTTTGAATTTTATACATCTGTGGCTTGTATGAGGAAGTCTTGTTTCCCTCAGTCATAGAAGAACCTGGAATCTCAACATAATTGCATTGTACTTTTGTACCTTTGAACCAGGCTGATGATCCATTATACATTTCATTTTCTCTTCTATGCTTTTACCATCATAACTGCATTTTACACATACTCTATACTTGGCACACTTGCATTTATATGTTAATGGTGCCATTTTGGCAATATTTTTCCCCAAAAAATTGAACAGAAAATACAGATCTTGTCTGTATATTATATAATGTTGGTAGAATATGACAGAATTTTAGTAGATTCAAGGAGACCCTGGATTTAGATTTACACTATGAAAGATTCAGTACAAAAACAATTATTCTGTTATATTTTATTCTGACCTAAATACCCTGTGGAACTGAGAACAAATTTGTACCTTGGAAAGGTTTGCATTACATGTTAAAATGTTTTGTCCACTACTAGTCTTTGTCATTATCATTAAGTCATAATGGAAAATGTCTATGGTCATAGCTCCCAGAAGCATTGAAGATAATCCATTATCAGGCATCATTCAATTGCAGCTTCAAAGGATCAATTGGCATTTAGGAGTTAAGTGCTTAAATCCACAAACTCTTGTCTCCTACTGTCTTTTGCTGTCTGCAGCCAGTTATGGTAAGGCCAGTCATTCTGTCTTTAGACATAAAAAAGAACATTTTAATAGAAATAAACCATTCTACGTTTGTAAAATTTTAATAATCCCAACCACCTCTTTTTTTAGCAAGTGTTATTTATGACAAAATGATGTTAAGTTAGAGAATCATCCAGGCTGTTGTGTATTAAATGTTAAATTTTTAAAGGAAAATGTGAAACAAGTACATTTTTTTATTGTTTAATTTATTTAATAAAAGTAAGCTCCTTTAGACTCGATACACTTCTTGCAAGGAGTTGTAAGTTTATAAATGCCTTCTTTATAGAATTGGATATTCTTTGATGCAATAAAGTATTTGAAGGCACTTTCAATTGACCTTTGATATGCAAAAATTTTTCATTTAAAAATTGTCTAAATGTTTTAAAATGTGATAATCTGTAGGGGAAAGGTCTGGTAAATATGATAAATCAGGTGAAGTTTCACAATGAAGTTCATTTAGTTTGTGGATAGTAACATGTGAAACATGATGTTAAGCATTGTCATGAAGCAGTATGGGTCCACTGTAATTGACTACTGCTGGATGTTTCCATGACATTTTTTGATACATAATTTTAAGTTCACAACAATATTTCTCTGCTATGATTATTTCTTTTCAGTTTAAGAATAAATAATGGATAACTCCTGCTGACAACAGTCAAACATTAATCATAAGCTTCTTAGGGTGAAAAGCTAATTTTAGCATGTGTGTTTGGTACTTCTTCATAGTCAAGGTACTGTCTGGATCATTTCAACTGTTCTAAAGAATCCATTTGTCATGACAGGTAATTAATTCTATAGAGAAACAGGTTGTTTTTGTTGTGAGTGAGGAGTGATGAGCAAATTTAAACTTTTTTTGTTTTTGTTTTTTTTGGGGTTTTTTTTCAACCATGAGGTACCCATCTATCAAGCTTTTTCACCTTGATAATTGTTTCAGGAGTTTGGGAAACTGTTGAATAATGAACATTAAGTTTATCAGCAAGTTCTCTCATGGTTTGGTAAGTATCTGATTCAATTAAGGCCTTCAATTCTTCATTAATGGCTGTCTGAAGGCAGCCCCAAGGCTCATTTTGAAGGCTTGTTTCACCAGACCAAAATCGACTCTGTGCTGCACAATTATTAACTGTGCCATCATCAAACTCATGACTGATATTACAAGCTGCTGTCACTGCACTATGACCAGGCTTGAACTCATACAAGAAACTTAGACAAATATCACTTTTATCCATCATGACAAAAACCAATTTAAATATGATTCAGTTTTTGAAATAAGAAAAATAAAGTGAGCTTGTAATGAACCAGACAGTATATTATACTATTCTGACAAATTTATGATAATGCTGCTCTTTCAGTGACTAAAAATCAAGTTTCAAATTTGAACATGATAATGCAATTTTTCATATGTAACACCATGATACAAGTGGGGTGGAATATGTATATGATCATTCTGTGAAAGAGCTTGATGTCATAGAACCATATAAGTACTTGTTTCTAAAAAATTAGTTGTTTTTTTTATAAAGTTCGTAGGAATTTATGTTAAAGCATTCTGGAAGTTAGTTTATTTTTAGCCAGTTGTTTAAGAATTATTGGTTGGTGCTTTTAACTAGCCATCTTTCCTATAATGTTATTTTAAAATTAGGAACAGTATGCTCAGGTAGCCCTTTAGTAGCTTTACATGGATCAGTCCTTTCTCCACTATTGTATATTATTTTTGTCAGCGACATACCTTTCCCCAATTTAACATACACTCATAATTCACAATATGCAGATGACATTGCTATCTGGAGAATCACCAGAAACCCAGTAATGGCCATGTCTTGCATGCAAGAATCACTTAACAATGTCTCGAACTGGAGTAACAAGTGGAGAGTAGTTTTAAATTCAACCAAAACACAAGCAATCACCTTCTACAGGAAACTAAAAAGACAAAGAAAAACTGTAGAAAAAGTAAAATTATCACTCAGAAATACGCCCATTAACATGAGCAAACACATCACATTCCTTGGTATCACTTTCGACACAAAACTAACATGGAAAAAACATGTTAACAGCATACACTCATCAATTAGAAAATGCATTTCACACTTAATGACTCTAACCAGCAAACACTCAAAATGCTCACCAAAAACCATTATCCAAATATACAAGGCTTACATCCATTAGCTAACAGAGTATGGATGTCAAGTCACATATAATATGTCAGATAACACACTCCAGAAAATCCAAGTTCAACAAAACAAAATACTAAGATCTGCATTCAGACTACCATCATACACTCCAGTAAATTATATACATCAAATCAGTAACTTCCCAACGTTAAGAAACAGACTAACAGAAATGTCACACAAATACTATTTAAATGCAGAACACAGAAACAAACTAACGGCATCACTCTATAAATTAACTAGTGCACCAACCAAATTTATTTCACCATACAACATATTTCAGGAATCACAAATCACACAACAAAGTACTTAAAGGGCAAACCTTGCGTAAATATTATGTATTTTCTTTTTCAGGTCTCGGGCACAGGACAGGTAAATCTTTTTGGCACCTGTCCTGTGAAAGTGGGTTTTCCTCGGGGCACTCCCGTTTCCCCCCACAGCAAAATCTTAGGCATTGGATCTTTAGATCCCAGCCAAGGCAACTTTATTGCCATGCCCTGAATCTTGTCATTTCATTTCGCGTTTATGTTCACATTTACTATGTCATCTGCCTTTCAGGACGAGTTCTGGCTGTTTTCTTTGGAGCTACCTTTGACTCGCTCATGAATAATAATAATTATGACTAACTTCACTCCTTCACCCAAAAAGAGTTAAAATAAAAGAAAAACAAAAACCCCAGATAAACTCAATAACCTTCCACGAAAGGGGACGAAGAGAAACCACAACGTTCCTGAACGCCCCAGTTGGAGAGAGAAATCTTCTGGTCTCTCTCTCTCTAAACTAAACCCCTGCCATGTTAGTTTGCGTTTGCTTGATGTCATAGAACCATACAGGTTTTTTTTATAAAGGTCATAGGAATTTATGTTAAAGCTTTCTGGAAGTTAGTTTATTTTTAGCCAGTTGTTTAAGAATTATTGGTTGGTGCTTTTAACTAGCCATCTTTCCTATAATGTTATTTTAAAATTAGGAACAGTATGCTCAGGTAGCCCTTTAGTAGCTTTACATGGATCAGTCCTTTCTCCACTATTGTATATTATTTTTGTCAGCGACATACCTTTCCCCAATTTAACATACACTCATGATTCACAATATGCAGATGACATTGCTATCTGGAGAATCGCCAGAAACCCAGTAATGGCCATGTCTTGCATGCAAGAATCACTTAACAATGTCTCGAACTGGAGTAACAAGTGGAGAGTAGTTTTAAATCCAACCAAAACACAAGCAATCACCTTCTACAGGAAACTAAAAACACAAAGAAAAACTGTAGAAAAAGTAAAATTATCACTCAGAAATACGCCCATTAACATGAGCAAACACATCACATTCCTTGGTATCACTTTCGACACAAAACTAACATGGAAAAAACATGTTAACAGCATACACTCATCAATTAGAAAATGCATTTCACACTTAATGACTCTAACCAGCAAACACTCAAAATGCTCACCAAAAACCATTATCCAAATATACAAGGCTTACATCCATTAGCTAACAGAGTATGGATGTCAAGTCACATATAATATGTCAGATAACACACTCCAGAAAATCCAAGTTCAACAAAACAAAATACTAAGATCTGCATTCAGACTACCATCATACACTCCAGTAAATTATATACATCAAATCAGTAACTTCCCAACGTTAAGAAACAGACTAACAGAAATGTCACACAAATACTATTTAAATGCAGAACACAGAAACAAACTAACGGCATCACTCTATAAATTAACTAGTGCACCAACCAAATTTATTTCACCATACAACATATTTCAGGAATCACAAATCACACAACAAAGTACTTAAAGGGCAAACCTTGCGTAAATATTATGTATTTTCTTTTTCAGGTCTCGGGCACAGGACAGGTAAATCTTTTGGCACCTGTCCTGTGAAAGTGGGTTTTCCTCGGGGCACTCCCGTTTCCCCCCACAGCAAAATCTTAGGCATTGGATCTTTAGATCCCAGCCAAGGCAACTTTATTGCCATGCCCTGAATCTTGTCATTTCATTTCGCGTTTATGTTCACATTTACTATGTCATCTGCCTTTCAGGACGAGTTCTGGCTGTTTTCTTTGGAGCTACCTTTGACTCGCTCATGAATAATAATAATTATGACTAACTTCACTCCTTCACCCAAAAAGAGTTAAAATAAAAGAAAAACAAAAAACCCCAGATAAACTCAATAACCTTCCACGAAAGGGGACGAAGAGAAACCACAACGTTCCTGAACGCCCCAGTTGGAGAGAGAAATCTTCTGGTCTCTCTCTCTCTAAACTAAACCCCTGCCATGTTAGTTTGCGTTTGCTTGATGTCATAGAACCATACAGGTTTTTTTTATAAAGGTCATAGGAATTTATGTTAAAGCTTTCTGGAAGTTAGTTTATTTTTAGCCAGTTGTTTAAGAATTATTGGTTGGTGCTTTTAACTAGCCATCTTTTCTATAATGTTATTTTAAAATTAGGAACAGTATGCTCAGGTAGCCCTGTAGTAGCTTTACATGAAATCTGTAGTTCTAAATTAGTTTATGCTTTATGGTTTGAGTTATCTCTTGTCATATAGAACAAATTACTCATTGTGCATAGTTTTTTCCACCCTTAATACTAATTGAATAGTATACTGATAACAGACTGGAATGTAAACTTAAGTATAATTCATACTAAAAGCTCAAAATAATTAGGACATAGGTTGAGTTTTGATTTTGAAAACCTCTGTGCTTCTCATAACAATGGCTTCCATTTTATTTGAAAACTTACTGAATTACTGAAACCTGTATGTTTCATCCATAAGGAAGGATTAACAATGTAATTTGTTAATATATTTCTGTATGTGCTGATTAATTAACATATGACTATGTATATATTTTGTTTGTTTGTTTTATGATTCTATAATTTGGAAGAAAGCTTTAAATCTTTTATCGAAATACCAGTATTTTAAATGTTTCATTTATAGGTTCACAGGTTGGTGGTTGTGGACTCTGGTGATCATGTTGTGGGTGTGATTTCTCTTTCAGACATTTTGAAATTCCTTGTACTCCAACCAGCAGGTATGGTTAAAATAATTTTGAGAAACCTTAATTTTTAATGGAATGTACTGAGTTAATTATTCCATTAAATAATAAATTATTTATCAGAAAAAAGAAGTTTTAACATACAAAATAGAAAAATCTCCAATTCGTTCTCCATCTTATCATTATCTATTTCATTTCTATATTTTTCCAAAAAATAATTATTTGTGAAAACTAATTCTTTTTTTTTTAGTGGGGCCTGTTAAGTTAGATATCCCACCAAGTAATAAAATATTTATTTCAAAAATTCAAGTTTTTACTATAGATAAAATTCCAGCTTATTGGATCAGCCAACTGTTCAATATTCTGTTTCTGTATTTTCCTGCAGAAAAGGTCTTTTTGCAAATGTAATATGGTGGTGAAATTGAAGTCAGCCTGTGTTCTTACCTTTATTGTTAATTTAAGTGCAGAAACTGTTCTCTAATGTGGTATGACTACTTTCATCAGTTTCTCTAAATTCAATTTTTTTAATGTTCCACGTGGCATATTCCCATATACTGCACACTGTGAAAACATTATGTAAGGGAAAAGTGAGAAACTATCTTGACTGAAAAGCAAAACAGCAAAGAGATTCCAGAAAAAAAAAATCATGAATAACATTCTTGCTAGATCAATTTCACTCATTTAGATTAAACTGACAGTACCATCAAATTCCTGTCATCGTGGTGCTGTGGAGCCTGTTGTTGACAAGCTTTAAAGTATAGAAGGAATGCTCACCAGAACAAGATATTGTCTGAGGTAGACAAATCATGCAGTGAAGTGAGTTTATTGCACACAGTTGTTTTAATATAAACTTTAAAGCAGTTTATACAATGAAATATAGTAAATGCTTTGTTTAGTTTGACAAATGCATTTTTCCAAGTGGTACACTTTACCTGTTCTTTTAGGTTGCTGTTATTGTTGAATGCCCTTGAAGAGACTGTATCACTTATATTATTTTCTTTTAAATAGAAACAGCTTCCAAACTGTTCTAAAGAAATTCTTATCATTTTCTTCTTCACATATGTGACCACAACCTCTAAAATACAGCAGTGCATATAATACACTTTTCGAATAGAACAGTTATCATTTACTTGGCTTACAGGTTATCAACTGAAAGATCCTACTTTCAAAAAAGCATTTTGTAGTTAACTGAACATTTCTGCTGCCTTTATATCAAAATCCACTAACTTATCTAGTATTGGCTCAGTTGTTTGTAGTTTTCCTTGTATATTTAACAATAAAGGGACTTTTATCTTGTTTGTGTTTAGACAGGTGGAACAATACTTTGCATTTTTAAAGTCTTCTCAGTGACTTCACAAGCAAAATCATTTCATTTTAAGATGGTTAAACGGTGACCAGCATACCTCAAGTGGATTAGTTTGGACATTTTACAGATGTTCAGTGAGATGTGATATCCAGAAAACTACCTATAGAAAAATGCTTCTCAGTATGAATATTCCATTTTATTGTGACCTCAAAAAAGGATGGTTTAGATGGGCCAAAGTGTAGTTATTGCATCAAATAACAGATATATCTTTACTGTTTCTCCTTGATTCCTACCAATAATTTCTGTGTTATACCTTAATGTGTGTTTTTGTGCATACTTCTTTACTTATTAGAATTGTATGCACAGGGACATTTTTGTTGATATCACTTTGATGACCATAGTAATCTTGTTAAAATATCATGCCATAATAAAGTTTGCTTTCAAAAAAAATTTCCCCCCAGTAGGTCAGCAGTATGTCTGAAGACTTATAATGCCATAATCTGGACTAAGCACAACACAAACAGCCCATTATGTATCTTTGTGCTTAACAACAAACAAAGAAACTACTGTTATCACACAGTCACCATGTCCTTCACTTGAATCCTGGACCTAGAACAATAGTTGATCAGTACTAGGACTGCTGTAGTTTAAAGGCATGTTCTGTGAAAGTTTTAATTACATTAGAAGTAGAAAATGTTGCATTATAAAGGGAGCAGTTAAATCCCATTATTTGGTCAGACTAGAGAAGCTAGAGAGTTAGACGTGGGTACTGTTAACTAGTTGCCTTTTCTTTAATCTGCCTGTTTGATGAAATTAGGTATTATTCACACAATGTCATTAGTGTAGCTTTGCACAAACATTTAAACACAGCAAACATTTTTATAATTATATAATAATTAAAACATGGACAAGGCTGTAAAAACAAAATCCATTAAGTACAAACAACTGCTAATGTGCAGTTTTTATAATGGTTAAATTTGTTATTTAAAGATTCTTTATATGTGGCAGCTCGAAATGTAATTACTAATGTAAAACATTAAAATATCAACAAACTTGTTTTTGTTGTCTAAGTATAAAAGAAATTCAAAAATATTTTTTAGAGAAGTAAATGTTCATTGGAAGATTATTTTGGGGAGTTAGCTAGCTTGTTATATATAAGAAATATAAAATATAAAAAATCGAAATGACTGTGTCTGTATCTGTCTTGTAATTAGTTTCACAAGCTATGAAAAACATTCAGTACATTAAAGGGGTAGTATCATCCAATTTTAACATACAGGAGTTGTTGATTCACATTTTCATTATCTCAAAATTTAAACTTAAAGGTGGCAAATATCATAATAATATGACCAAATTAAGTCATGTTTATTGTGTACTTTAGACATTCTTAAAAAGCCAAAATACATGTATAGGATTTACAAATGACATGAACACGCATGTAGTCTGGTGATAAAGAGTAGCTTATTATGGGAAAGAGAAGATAATGGATAGTTTTGTTTAGGATGATATCTTCCCTCTCAACTGCAGTATGAATTAATGTCATAAAGAAAAATTTATTCATCCATTTCATTTTTGCAGGTGAAGATAAACCAACGAAAGAGGAACACCTATTCAAGAAAGGTTCCTCAACATATGAATAATCAAGTCGTAGTTAGTAGAATATTCAAGACTTGAAAAATTAAAAGACGACAATTTTCTTTAATTGTGAAAAGTTGTTTCTTAAAATAAAATTTATGATGGCTTTGCCAATGAATTGTTCATGAAAAATGTTAGTCATTGTGAATTAAGGGGTACCATTGATGGATGTTTCTTAGTTACTGACATTTGTCATTTAATTGTAAATAAGGTCAATTGATTAGTACTTCAGAGGTAGCAAAATTATATCAAAATTAAATTTTTGTCTTGCTGCAGCTTTAACATAGTATTACAAGATTTCTGATGTATGTTCATAGTATTTGTTTCTATGTCTGTGTACATGTGTGTGTATAAAGTAGAAGTATTTTATTCATTTGACAAGTAATTATTTCATAAAGAAGTTGTGATTTTTTAAAGTTTTTCCTTTTGAAAATGTTAGTATATTTGAAAGCTGGTTCTTAATGAATTAAAAACTGAAATTAGTTAAATCAAAGTTATGATGATAATTATAATTAAGATAACAGAAACTAAATTTAGATTTTCAATTTGTAAAATTTATTTTCATATTTAATGCAGCAGACTGAGAAACCTGTTTCTCTAGAGAAATGATGATTTGTATGCAAGGTTCTTTAAAATTTTATTTGAATAATTCCATATATACTGTTTCTGCCTTCTCTGAAATGGTAGTGTTTCAAAAATGTCTGTGCTGGATTTTTCATCAGCACAAAGTTTAAAACTAGACAGAAAGGAGTAGTAGTACATAGAAATTATTCAACATGTCAGCACACTGCCTAAAGATTCAAGACTATTTAAAAGTTTCTAACAGAATCTACCATAAAACATAAAAGTAAAAAGACTTGTTTTTCCCTCAATCATTACTGAGATTCAAAGAATTGCAAGTACGTGTTTTGTAAATTTGCGTTGCATGTGTAGTCAGCAAGGGTAATTTGTTTATTGGTGAGTTGAATATAGAACATGATATATACAACAAAAGAATGTTTGTATCATTAACTTTCGTTTTTTTATATACTTAGATTATTTTGATTTTGTTATGAAGAAAGAGAATTATCTATAAAGTAACATTTTAATTACCTTAGTGTATTTGGATTGCTGTCTGTTTACACTATAGCAATTGGAATGGATAAAAATTGTTATTAAGGTGTTGGCAAACTGTAAAATTTTCAGATTGTTAAGTTAAGAAACAATTCTATGGGGTTTTGATTAGTTAAGTAGGTAAAACTTATTAACAAGGACTATTATCTAATTTTGTATTTGAAATATTTTGCAAAGTGTGTGTGTGTATATCTATATAATATATATTTTCAAAAGTAATGGAAAATGTAAGAAAATCAGTTAATATCAAAAGATTATACATTTTGCAAAGAAACTACATAATGAATAAATTTGTAAATTAAAAACGGATTTTTCAAACAATAAGCATTACTTAGTTAAGCTAAAATATGTAACAAGTATTTGGAAAACTGTTATTGAAGCCAAAAATTATATTAGTATGAGAGGGGAATTTTCTTTGAGTGGACTGCTTACTAGGATAGTTGCAATCTACTTTAGAAATAAACATATCCTCTATTAATTCTTTAGGTAACTTACATTATTACCTTTTAATTCTATGTATGGTTATTTCTTGGATGTTTACCTTAAGTTTTTCATAAATAATAGTTTCAGTTGTAATATATTTTAATTATGCATCATAGTAATGCCAAAAGTGGTAATGAAACATTCATGCATCTTGTAAAGCCATATTGCCATTTCCACGTGGAATTTTTTTATTCTTAACTGTACAAAATGATTATATGTTGTTGTTTTTTTTGTAATTTGGAAAAGTTTGAGAATTTCAGGTTCCTGCAAAATTTTAACTTTCTAACTTTTAACTTTTTTTTGAGGGGGGTCTTGCTTAAAATCCCTGTAATAGTATTATCTAACATTTTTTTTAAATATTGAAATCATTAATCAAAATATTTATTGTAACATACTTTAAATGTCATGATTTAATTTTAATTTTTCATAAATGAAACTTGCACAAGCCATTCTTGAATAACCCAAAATTATGAAATAGGCACAAGATTTTACTATTTAATGATGAGCTGAAATGTAAATCTTTATAGTATAAATCCTAACGTTTGTAACATTTTGGAAATCAATTAATGTGCCAGAGAATACAGTTATATTGTATAATACAGCTATATAAAAAATTTAAATTGTAAATTGGTAATAACTGAAAAATAAGCAATTTGAAGCATTTTGTGTGTGTACGGGTATGTGTGTTTCTATACATACATACATAGTTATGCATTAGCCACTTTTAAATAATTTGAACTTTCAGTGATAAATGATAGAAATGTACTAAACTTATGCCATTTATAGTTAAGTGTATTGTATTACATGTTTTGTTTTTGTGACATGTATTTAAAAATACACTCATTTTGTATACCCCATGCAATATTAAAAAAAGGTTGACAAATTATTTTTCTTTGTTTGGTTTTGAACATTAGGAATCTTTGACAGTTTTTGATCTTATGGCAAAACCAGTATGCAAGAACCATTTATTCTCTCCCTACCTTTATTTTCATTTTTAGATAACATTTCTTTTAGTTGACCAACAGTATAGTTATTTTGAACTAAAATGTAAAATAATAACCTTAACAACAGAAAATGTGATTTCAAAAGTGAAATGTAAAACATTGTCACTTACTTAATATAATATTAAAGTTTTGTTAGTAGTGTGGTATTTTCAGGGTAAATTTATTTTTACAGAAATCTTAGACAGATGCACTTTATAATAGGCCATTTTTTTTTAGGATAATTACAAAGTGAACATGGATTTAGTGAGTAATAATAGGCTAAATAACAGAATAGACATGTGTCAAATGCTAAACAACCTTTTATCTAAAATGCTGCATAAAAACTCTCCTTATTCAGGTAGACACTGACCATTTCTTCCCTACTGGATCAGTGAATCAATCAATAATTAGTCTCGTTTTGAGTTTACCTATTGATAAAGCACGTTTTATTACAATTTCAGCTTTTGCAGTAAGATTAGTTTTTAGTACAGGTACAACATTTTGAATACTGGTGCTATTATCATCCAGTTCACAAGTTTTTACAGTAAAAAACGTTTTAGTATTTAAATCAACATAAAGAGTCAACAATGTATTGATTGTAGTTAGTTGTAAATATCAACTCACGTGAATTTTACATATTATTTATGTCTTAAAAATAATACAAAGATGAATAAACATTAAAAAAACTATGAAGTTTTTTAGGCAAAATATTTTGCATAATTTTAAGGATTTATGAAATTAACAAACAGATATATAGAGCTGTGCCTGGGTAGTTTTTAATTGTGGCACAGAGAGATGTTTTCGGACTTCCACCGCAAGAAACCAGGTTTCAGTATTTGTGGTGGGCAGAGTACAAATAATCCTTTGTGTAGTTTTGTGTACAAACAATAATGACAATTTTCTAGGTTATGACTGTAAACAAATAAGATTGAAGGCTATCAAAGTTAGACTTTGCCTTAACAGTATTATAATGAGCAATTTAATGAGTATTAAATTCCGTACTTCAGAGAGGGAGATA
The DNA here is from genome assembly GCF_004210375.1 of Tachypleus tridentatus. Classification (NCBI taxonomy): domain Eukaryota; kingdom Metazoa; phylum Arthropoda; class Merostomata; order Xiphosura; family Limulidae; genus Tachypleus; species Tachypleus tridentatus. The sequence goes on along the minus strand of NC_134836.1, from coordinate 85,360,738 downwards.
AATTAGAGAAGGGTTATCCCTTAGTTAGAGAACAAAAGTTATAATTCTCATATTAAAATAAATTGAGAATTTTTAAAATTATTTTCTTATAAACTTCAGAACTTAAAACTTTTATCATATTAGCATTTGATTTATTAACTATGTTTTGCCAAGTTTGTGTGTATACAATAATAATATAGTAGTTTAATTAAATTTTGAATGTAAGTCTTTGAAACGTTGTGACGTATGCTCCAACGTCTCTCTAACAAGAGGGTTAAGAGACTCTGGTGAGAAAATGAAGTATCACATAAGTGTAAAAGCTATTATCATTCTACTAGATATACTTTCTTTTGTGACAAGGTTTAGAACTCAAATTTTCTGCGAAGACCGTCCTTGAAGGCAGCTAATCCCCAAAGCCAACCACCTTCTTCCAAAAGTAGAACTGTATAAACTGTACACAACTCCTATGCTGCTAAAATTTGAGTTTATTCCCCCTTGTCCTATTGTTTTCACTGCTATACACAATATTAGGGGAGTAGTCATCCCTAATGGTGCTTGTTAGGAATAAGGAAGGTATACCAAAGGTATAGGTTAATTTTAAATGGGTGAATGCAGTTACTCATTGATGCCTTTCTACTCCTATTAGATAATTGTTTCAAATCATTGTTTAACATTTTTGGACTTTATATGTCCTACATGGCAAGTCGTACTCTTTGTCAACAATGTCCTGGTGTTTGGCTGCACATTTGAGTTTGCTGCTAAAAATCCAAGCATGTTACTTTAAAGCATAAAAAAGCTGAAACCAGGAAAGTGTGCACTAATGTACATTGAGGTTTACGTTCTTTATCATACTTTAATATGTATCTATTGATACAAGACAATTCTCAATCTCTGACAAAGCAAGAATTTTTTTTGTTTTACATTATGTTAGTATTAAATCCTGGTAAACTCCTCCAAAGTCACAATTATCGGCTCTTTTACTAAAGTCGAGGTTGGAGTTCATCATCCTTTAATATGGATTAAGTACCTATTGACTGCAGAGAGCATAGTGATACAAGACAATTCCCAATCTCCTACAAAACTTGAAATGTCTTTGTTTTGCGTCATATTGACATTAAATCTTGGTAGACTTCTCCAAGATTGCTGTACAATTATCAGCTCTCTCACTAAAGTAGAGATGCATTTCAGATGGAGTGAGCAATGTAAGTAAACATTCCTATCGTAGAAGCACGCAAATGTGGAAGCTAAAGTACTGTCATGGATATGTAATCACTGTGATAACTGTTCCAATTCCATTAGGTGAAGTACTGCATGTAAATACATATACTATTCCTATATTTACAGATCCTAAATGCAGATGCTATACAAGGAAGAAAGAACTACTGATACTACTTGCATGGTAAAAGTTCATCATACGGATTGACTACTACTGCAGTTTTATGAACCTTAAAAATATGAAAAGGATAATTACATGTTGGATAATGGGGTTGGAGGCATGTGACTTAAGTATATGGCACTGCCTCGGTTTGGAACACACAAATGCTGATCGATAGTCTTAGTGCATGTTGAGACTTTAAGCATGGATACACTAAATGATTAAAATCATTTCTTCAAGATCAATGCAGAACCTTACGGTAGGTAACTTTACTCATAGTAGAATAGCATGATTAAGTGTTCAGATCTTCAGAAAGAACAGCTTACGGATGCAGTTCTAGTATGGATGCTTCTTTTAAAACATTAATGTGAAAATTGGTCAATGCAAATTGAAGAATGTAGTACGGATGATTCCAATACAGAGAGAACGTAGTTCTAACTACATTGTGGTCTACATTTTGTTTGTTGGCAGCTCAGTGAAGTTAGATATGAATTGAAATGGTCGAGTTGAGTGAATACGCGTCAAATATCCGTAAATGTATGCAAAGAGCTCTCCAGATATCATGTAGAACTATTTACTAAATTTTATGTACTTAGATTAAACGTTTACAGTTACAGTTACTACTACCTCTGGTTCCTTCCTTAATTTTGTGACAGTCTCAAACCATGTTGCCATTGGAGTTACTTTTGTAAGAGATAAGATATCCCTTAATCTAATTTAGTGCACAGGTAGAGTTGGCAACCCCTCAACAAACTTGTTGATGAAGGCCTCGAGATCCTTAAGAGCCATGGTAAGAAATGCCTTTTTTATGTATTTCCTTAATTTGTCTATTTACGCAACCTAGGCCTGGCATGGCCAAGCGTGTTGAGGTTACGACTCGTAATCCTAGGGTCGCGGGTTCGCATCCCCGTCGCGCCAAACAAGCTTGCCCTTTCAGCCGTGGGGGCGTTATAATGTGACGGTCAATCCCACTATTCGTTGGTAAAAGAATAGCCCAAGAGTTGGCAGTGGATGGTGATGACTAGCTGCCTTCCCTCTAGTCTTACACTGTTAAATTAGGGACGGCTAGCACAGATAGCCCTCGAGTAGCTTTGTGGGAAATTCAAAACCAAAAAAAAAACAAACATTTACGCAACCAGCTTCTTTTCGGGTCACCACCTTCAAGCTTTGAACTTTGCCCTATAAATAGTTCTGTTCTCAACAGCGTTGAATCTGTGATGCATCTCAATAACTACTGTCTCATTTGTGAAACTCCTCTTTGTCCAAATGCTCTAGGGGCATTGGGTTTGGATTGCCTAAGTTCAGCATAAGTTTTTTCATTGCTTGTTTGTCATTCATCCATTGCAAGGAATAGCTAACTTAAAGCATTTGATAAAATGGTTCACATCCTTCTTTACTGCTCCCTTGAATACTGACAAACGTTTACTATAAGTTTCTACTGCCAGCATCGTTATTAAAGTGTCCTAGGAAGTCCCCTTCTATTTCTTTTTGCAGTTCAGATGTAGTTTTCCTTACTAGTTAAATGTGTGTTCTTGAGTAAAGTAATAGCATTAGTCGGTTTCCTTTGTGTGTCTGTAAATTCATAACAAATGGTGGTAAAACTTTGTCAAGGTGACTAGAAATTTGCTCTGTAGGGTAACTGCAAGTAGATACAGTGGTTCAGTCCAGTTGTTCATTTTCGTGGGTTTTAGAAAGTATATAGAACGTGGAAATTCTAAGGTCCTTTACATTGAAATTCTGGGCTGCAGTAGGTAGTTCATCAGCATCTGTCATACCTTCAATTTTAGATGTTACTAGGTTGTTGAAGCCAAATGTTTAGTTGTCTTGAAGAGCGAGGTAGAAAGTACAGTAGTCTCAGAGCTTCAGTTATTTATAAATCCTTGTTCCAAACTGTTATGGTTCCATCTTTGTTTGCTGGTTTTATAACAACGTTGTCTCTTTGTTTTCTACTGTTTAAAGTTAATTTACAACGCTAAAAGCAGGGGTTCGATTCTCCTCATTGGGCTCAGCAGATAGCCTGATGTAGCTTTGCTATAAAAAACACACACACTCATTCCTACACTTATACATGAAGTAATCAAGTGCAATGAACCCACCAGAGGGTGTTGTCCATGAGGAGTGTTTTGAAGAAAATTTAGAGAAGAGATCACAGGGAGGAGTAGTTTTTGAAAAATGGATTTTTAGTCTTAGTTTACGAAAAAATGTTCGATATCTTCCATTGTGCAAAAGGCGTTGACATTACTTTTAATAGGGACAAATTTGAGTTGTTTAAGAATATTTCATTCATTGGGCGAAAATATCAAATCACCAGGAATTATGAAAACTTGAATATTGGAAGCGGAAGTAATAGTTCCTGAGGTGTTGGCTTCAAGTAGCGAGATAGTGGTTGTATTCCATGTAGCTGTGTCTGAGACCTTCCCTATAAAATTAAAACGTTCGCTTCTCAAATTGTAAGGTGTAAATCTTGACCTAAGAAGTACATATCTATCTGTAGGGGTTGTTCTAATAGACCTAGGGACTTGTTTTTCAGTTTTGTTTTCCTTCTCTGAAGATATATTGTGTAAAAAATCCTGAAGATTCATTATGAAGATTCACGTTCGTAGCCCAATTTAAAAAATATTGGATTTGGTGTAAACTTATGTATGGTTTCAAGGTTGTTATCTTGTTGTAATGTTGTTATTTTTTATCTTTTAAGGTTTTAAAGGAATCTTGATAGTTACAGCTGGCTTCATGAATTACTCTCAAAATGTTTGAAGAATCCTGTTCGTCAGAAATTTCGTAGAATTTCTGTCGTTATTGTACCACCTCATTGGAATCTATATCCGGTAGGTGGCACATACCCCTTACTTAACGTGCAGCGTGTTTAATGCTGTAGTTCTTTATTGATACTTTATTGAAAATTCTCTAGTTGACATTTAGAAGGAGAAATTTTAACTGTAATTCACAAGGAATCATACTTTTACGAAGACATTTGCTTATGAATAGAATGTGAGAGTTGTTCCTTGTTTTTTAAGAGTAACAGAAGAGACTTTCAGGCCTAAATTCGAAGCTGACTATTCCAGCAGTCGGAAAGAGTTGCAAAACTGTTTGGATTCAGGCATTTTTTGCGGTGCAGAAGTTTAACGAAAAGACAAATATAGTCATACTCGTATAGGCAACGACAATATCAAAATTAAATAATAGGTTGAACAATCTCCAAGTTTTAATATATTTTTATTCAAAGAAAAATGCCGTTTTGAGTTAGCGTTCTTCGTCAGATCGTACTGTTTACAACAAAGGTGCATGCATAGAATTAAATAAAAAAAAGATAAATATCAATTAAAATTTAAATAAAAAATGGCCAAACAGAAATCTACAGGAAAGAAAATTGTTGATTTAAACCAGCTGGTTGCAATGTACCCTAGATTGTAGATTAATCTCTTTTCGAGTTCTATTTTGTGTAAGTTTCCTGAAGCACAACTGTATGTTTGCTGATGGTCAAATTCTTGCCTATATCGATTCTTTTGTTTTGATTATTTCTGATAGACTTTTGATTCTATGGCCACAGACATTTTCACTTTAAAATAATACCATTTACACTTTCACCCGTATAACCTTATGCATTTTAGCTTTAAGTCCACGTTTTCCTTTTCACTAACGAAATAAAAACAACTTGCGTGGTAAACATTTTAATATTATATTACAAACGCATTCAAGAAACATGACTTCTTGCACAGTGAGAATTATAACTTAGGAATTAAATGATCAACCAAAATCTTAAGATATTCTAAAAGTTAAATGTTATTATAATAAATCAACAAGAAAGTTAAATATATATAAACATACTGATAAAATAACTTGACCTTCAGATGGCGCTCAGTAATGGGTGAACTGTAGATATTATCCTCTCTATCTTCTTCTTTTTTTTTCTTTTCCGAAAAGCAGAAATTCTTGGTCGTAGAAGTGCTGGTTAAGAATCATATTTAGGTCATTTACCAACTTATCACATGTTTTCATGAATAATAATTAATAAATATTTATTTTTCATTTAATGATTAACTTAAGAAACAACTGCATGGATATTTTTGTCCATAACTTACCAGACTGCCTTTTTCTTTGTAGCCTCGAACTATCTGTGCTCTGCTCACTGAGGATATCGAAACCCGGTTTCTAGCGTGATAAGTCTGCAGACATACCACAGTGTCACTAGAGGTCCTACGTTGTTCTCATAATCAACAAATCTCTTATTCCTAATCAGCATAAAATGTTTTGTTCAGTATTGTTCGCATCTGAGAAATCAAAAATAGTCTACTTGAGTATTTTTTATTCAAGATTATAGCAGCTTTTTCTAGTTATATTTATGACATGGTTCTCTCTGACTCATACAAGTTTAATACAAACGATGCACTTTAGGATTGACCTCGTTACTGAAGATGTGTTGTTGTTCTTTCTGAAGAACCGGAAATGTATGAAAACATGCTTAATCTATTCTCCAGATTACATTATTTTATACACACATATACTCTTTCTGATCACGTCGACTTAATGATAATATTGGTCTGGTGTAAAAATAAGTTATTTTATGGATGTAGATTGAGATGAAAATTACTTATATAAGATTAATGTTTTCATAATAATCTTTCAAAAAAAATCAGACTTAGACTTCAAATGTCATCATCAGAATCTACATATCCAGCTAGATCGAAATCAGCCTGGTCCTATCACACAAGGAAGATTCATAGTTTTGAAGTAGTAAGTATAACCTTGTTTATTACTAATAATAGGCCTGGCATGGCCAAGCGCGTAAGGCGTGCGACTCGTAATCCGAGGGTCGCGGGTTCGTGCCCGCGTCGCGCTAAACATGCTCGCCCTCCCAGTCGTGGGGGCGTATAATGTGACGGTCAATCCCACTATTCGTTGTTAAAAGAGTAGCTCAAGAGTTGACGGTGGGTGGTGATGACTAGCTGCCTTCCCTCTAGTCTTACACTGCTAAATTAGGGACGGCTAGCACAGATAGCCCTCGAGTAGCTTTGTGCGAAATTCTAAAAACAAACAAACATACTAATAATATATATTTCAAAATATCTTAATTACTCTTTTCTGAGAGATAATGTTTGAACTGAACTTTTGACCTAACTTTCCTAATGTACTTTTGGAAACTTCCCTAATTGTCCTAAAACTTTCAATAGCCCTAAAAATATTCCCTCTCCTTAGTTACTGTTTATAAAGTGTTCAATGAAGTATGTTACAGAGTATAACTGTGACAGTCAATAACTCAGTGTTATTGGTAAAATAATTTATAATATCCTTTATGTTGACTTGTTTTTATACTAAACGATAAGTTATTTTATTTTGTGAGTATGTTTTCAACCTTCTTTAAGGAAGTGTTTGTAGATTTCTGGTGTACTTTATCATCATTACCAATTTTGTCGTTGCAACACATTTATTTCAGTAATCTTCCCTTTTTGGTAAACAGTCCTGCTCATTTCATTGTTATTCCCCTATATCAAAAATAACAGAATTTGTTTGTTTATTTGTTTCGTACATTCTTGCAATACTACACATGAGTTACCTGCGTCAACCATCCTTTATTTTGAAATCATAATGTGAAAGCAGTTAGTCAGTAACACTCACCGCTAAGTTCCGCGTTATTTTAATAAAATAGTGGACTTTGGCCTTTACTCTTATAACGCAAACATGGCTTCAAAGACTGGAAAACATTTTTTGTTTGTTTTTGGCAACGGGATACGGACCACGAAATCTCGAATTCACAGTCCGGCACACAATATTAATCAACGCTACGCACTAAATGGCATAAAGCACAAACTCTTTCTTTATGCCTCAAAGTAGATTACAGGCGGAAGCATAATGTATGTGTGTGTGTATATATATATTTGTTCTTTAAGAAGCATTGGCCTTTCATACTACTTTTTTGTGTCAGTCAGATGTCAGTACACTACTAAATTAGGGACAGCTAGCACAGATAGCCCTCGAGTAGCTTTGCGCGAAATTCAAAAACAAAAAACAAACAAACAATACAGAGACGTGCCACAGTGGATGTGAGTTGCAGCGTCATGTTTGTTTCTTGTGTATTTCATTCACGGTGAATTCCTGATCACTTGATAGTGTAGTGCCATTACAGATAAAATTACTAGTGGAGAAATATAGAAAGGCAAGGCAATTTTTGAGAAGCTGGAGATATTTGGTGTTATCATTAGCAAGATAACAAACAATAATTTACAGGTGACAAAAAACTTAAAAACCAATGTGTGTAATCACGTGCATTTGAATTAGCACAAGTAATTAGAGAGGAACTAGATTCAAGGGTATAATGATGAATGGAATAACCTTTTTTATATAGTAAGGTTTAACTCAGTGTAGCACTTTAACTTTTCAAGGCATCCTCTATAATTAGAATTGTAGATATATTAATTATCTACAGCTTCCCATTTGTATTTCCTTTACTAATTATTAAATATGATCATTTTTAAAACAAAAATCATGCAGTCATTAATGTGAAAATTATTGCATATATTAACTCTATCGATTAACGAAAATAAGATATTGTCCCCTTTCGAGTAGGATCTCTTACTGATTATCAATAAAGCTTTTGTATCCTTACTGGGTTAACAAGGTGCATCTTTAATTATAGCTGCACAAAATGAGCCCTTTCTTCTACTTAGGGTCATTGCTATGCATTGCTACTAATTTTACATAACAAAGAAGAAATAATCAAATAACATTGTCAATTCTCTTCTCTTTGCTACTTCCGTAGAGTCCACAGTTGGTTGTTTAGCCATATCCATCTTTTAGTAGTTAAGCAATTGATTAATGACTGTCTGTTAGTTCACCGACCAAACAATGACATTATGCATACCTACTTCGTTTCTGCAGTGCAACGTCCTATCTAAATGCTTAAATATTATTAAAATATTTATATATAAACATGGTTTTCCAAATAGAGTAGTTGAAAATATCATAAAGAATTAAATTATTTAGTCCCCAAAACAAGTAACTGATATTATCGTATGCAAGTAGGTATTTATTAAATGAGGGAAGTCAGTTGGGTAAGTTGATTTAAGGCTTTTGTTTTTCTAGGTGCAAAGACAGATGCGCATTCTCAAACAATAAATAAATGCTATATGACTTCGATTGTTCATTGTCCTAAATGTAATTCTTAGTATATTGGTTCAACTACTAGGCGGTTAGAAACAGGTACAAAAGAACATATAAACTTAGTGACGATTTCTGTTTCGTGTATAAATGCAAAGTTACACACTAGTGTATGGAAACCAGTGTTTTAGCGTTTCAAGCATACCATCAAGCTTAACTTTAAGTCACTGGGAGGCAATAGCAAACTATAAATGAAGCATACTTTACTATGTGCTTGATGAATGTGATATTGCCACACATCACTTGATGCTTAAACTTCTTGGAACATGATGTGACGAATGTGAAAAAACTGAGAGTAACTGATATTCCAAAATAAGTATCGCTAGTAGACCTCATGGGCCAGTGGAGCAAAATTACATGAGACACATAATCATTCTTTTTTTACACTAGTGTGTGGCCCTATAGATTCGTTATTTTAATTTAACCTGAAGGACAAGTAATTGGCCTAAAAATGGTATGTTAGATACTGAAAAAGTTATGTATAACTCAAGAGGTTCTTTTCGAATTCATTTAATAAGAATCACTTAATTAGGTAGTCTTTTTTTATTATTTTCATTCAATTCTATTGGATTCAGTTAACTATCTTAAGTTATTTTCAACTACATTTTAGATCTTTCAATTAACTTTTATTAACGTTATTAGGGCATCTTGTCTATCCTGAATTTTATGCTCGATATCTTGAGTTACTCCAGTATCAGAAGATTATTTTCTTGTAATGCATTGTCAGTTGGTGTTGGAATATTATTACCTCAACTAGAACACAATACAAAAATACTGATTTTTCGCCAGTATCTTTAACACCTGGCGTTTTGAATTTCGCGCAAAGCTACACGAGAACTATCTACATTAGCTGTCCCTAACTTAGCGGTGTGAGACTAGAGAGAAGGCAGCTAGTCATCACCACCAACCTCCAACTCTTGCGCCAATCTTTTACCAACGAAAAGTGGGATTGACCGTCACTTTATAACGCCCTCACGACTGAAAAAGCGACCACGTTTGGTGTGACGGGAATTCGAATCCGAGAAACTCAGGTTAATAGTCGTGCGCCTTAACCACCTGGCTAACAAAAGAAAAGAAAATTCAAGTTATTGCACAAGAATAACATATGTCAATGAAAAAGACGTATTAAGATGAATGAACTGTTAGTAGGATGCTCTAAACACCTGGTCACGCCGAGCCAGCATCTAGTGACTCTTTGAGGAAGACTGCAGTTAGCACTTGGAATGTAGCAAATCTTCACTTAGATCAAATCCATTTATGTACACGTAATCAAGTAAATTTAAATAGAGCTATAAAGTGATTTTCGTTATCTTACGTATTCATCCAACAATTTGCCGATAGTTACGTTGTTGTTGTAAAGTTAATACCACGGATTCTGCACCATCTCTTTAACATGTAAATATATTAGGTAATTAGTAATTGATCCATTTTTCTTGTACGAGAACTACCCATTCTGCAAGTTCTTTTAATTCAGAAAGTCTAATCTTTCTACTTTATCCAAGACTTGAAGACATTCGTTTTCAGTCACCTGTAATACAACTGGAAAGAGAGGTTGCAAATTCTTATTGTTAACCTGAAGATTACCTAAGAAGGTCGAAACGTTGTTCTATACTTTATTTCAATTACATGATCAAATACTTGTAATACTTCTGAAAATAGTTAGGTTGGGTTAACTATCCTACTTGTAACTGATGAATACAAAAATTACTTGTTGAAAAATTGTACATTTGTAGTAAATTGTCTCTCACAAAGTAATATAAAGACTATGAGGGATTCATAGCTGGGACTTTCACCTGATATTGACGTTAAGGATCTTTTGGTAGAGTTTAGCAGTAATGGCTTAAACATATTAAGTATGGAGAGTATGACTGGAAAACCTAGTGACATTTCTTTAGCTATCTGGTATATAGAAGTCACTTTATTTGGTACTGAGATTTTTAGTCATGCTGTGCTTGATTTTGAGAATTTTCTTGTGAGACCTTTAAAAATCACCCAGATTATTACAGATTTGTCCCCATAACAACTTTGATGCTTGAAGTTTTGGGAAGGCCATAAAATGGTGGTGAAACCTTTGTTCTATGTAATCCGTAAAGAACACCATCTTACTGTATTCTGTGTTCTGTTTGTTGAGAAATTAGTTTTGCGAAGCTTACTTATTATTACAAAAATCATTTAAACCAGTCTCTTTACACATCTTGTAAACCATCTGGTTTGGTAGATAAAACGTCTAATCAACCCAAAATCCTGTGATGGAATCCACTGAGTCTCAAAGCCTATTATGTTTACCTTATGCGATTCATTGACATGAATCATCCACGTATTGGATTGTTAGCATTCACGATTGACTATTTCGTTTTTTTGTTTAGTTGTGTGTTCATTTTACGGCCTGGCATGGCCAAGCGCGTAAGGCGTGCGACTCGTAATCCGAGGGTCGCGGGTTCGAGCCCGCGTCGCGCTAAACATGCTCGCCCTCCCAGCCGTGGTGGTGTATAATGTGACGCTCAATCCCACTATTTGTTGGTAAACGAGTAGCCCAAGAGTTGGCGGTAGGTGGTGATGACTAGCTGCCTTCCCTCTAGTCTTACATTGCAAAATTAGGGATGGCTAGCACAGATAGCCCTCGAGTAGCTTTGTGCGAAATTCCAAAACAACAACAAAAAGTGTTCATTTTCTACCTTTTCATTTTATTGTTATGTTTCTACTTGATTGTTTACGGAATTGCATCACTTTTACTTGTTTTCAATATATGTATACCATTTTACTATATGTAACCCTTGTTTTGAATTTTTTATGTAACTTTTCTTAAAATATTTCAAGGAGTTAATGTAAATATGATATCATGGTATTGTTTTAGTGTTCATGATCTTATGTGGGTGTCTGATCGCTTTGTATTGAAACAACGTTTCTCTTATCTCTGCGTAAAAGAACCAGACTTAGTCACAAATGTTCAAACAGTTAACCAATTAAAAGTTCTTTGTTGTATTTGCAACTTCAGTAATTAAAGCTGTTTATTTTGGATAAAATTTTGTGATGGCAGCTCAGGTTATAAAATCATAAGGAGAGCCAGTGATTGCCACTGGGTTCCAAAATGTGATGCGAACTGCAACTGGCTTTCAACCATGCATTATACAGTTTATTGTGTCCTCACTTTACACTTCTGTCGTGATGTTTTGAAAAATTATGGGTCCATTAAAGCCGAAACAGGTATGTTTACAAGTATAAAAAATTGTTTGAATACATGTTTTACACTCTAACTCATGAGTACAACATTTTGTATGAGTTAAGATTTATATACAATTTCAAAAAAGCATATAATGAAATTTACATAAAATTAACTTAAAAAGTTCACACCATCTGTTAATAGTATTTCACTCAGGCCATTCATCTTTATTTAAAATTTTAAGTGTGTTATTTTTTTTTACATTTGATTATCTGAATATATTCACGGATACTATTACTATTGATATTACACAGAATGTAGGGCCCACACAACCTTAAATCCGATAGTAGCAAAGAGGTGCAGAAATAAGATCTTAAAAGGAATTTCATTAGATAACTTAGATTGTTAGCATTGATTTCAAACATATAACATCGGTTTCAGGCTGCTCTTGCTGTTTGTGGCGACTGTACCCTGTCATAAACAATAAATTTGTAAGTCAACATCCAACAAATGTTCATTTAGAGGCATTTGATGAACAAAAAGGTGTGCATTTCGCTTCACATGACTCACCAGCAGATCACTGACGTAAGTAGAAATTAATTCAAAGAGACTGACATATCATTTTATGACAAAAAAATTGCCGTGTCAAATATGCAACGTAACAAATTCCGACAGTTATTCATTTGTTTCGAATAACGTATTTTGGAAGTAGCTGGGACAGGAAAGTGAAATATTATTTTTTCCTTAATATAATATGATGGAAGGCGGAAAAAACAATAAGAAAGAAATAAAATCATTATTTTTAGGCCTGCATCAAGAATCCAGTATAGTTATTTGTTTGTTTGTTTTTTATTTTTCTTTGTATAATTCTTGAGCAAAACTATTGAATTATATTTCCTAAATTACGATCACACCACATATCCAAAAAAATTCTGTTAAACATTATTATTTACATTATTTTCAGAGTTCCAACTTAAAAGCTAAATCCCACTGTGAGTTCTAAAACTATGTTTGTTAATAATTTTTAATATAGTACACATACGAAAATAATATTTATTTCATCTATTATAAAAATAAAATACTTGAAAAGTATTTCCAAATCAACGAATTTATACCAGTAGGGAGATTGTAACGTTAAGATTATTATGAACCAGTTCGTTTAGCTTAAGTGTTATAGCAGTTTCTCATCAAAAGTAGGCTGGTATTTGCAATTTTCAGCAAAAATAATGGAGTAAGTTATATACTCACTTTATCATACACACACACATTGAATTGTTGTTAAAAATCTAACTTTAGGTATAAGAATGACAAGTTTATCAATTGACTATTACATCATAGAAATGTTTAGTCCTAACTGAAGCTAAAAATTCACAGTATAAATGTCTACTGTTGCTTAATTTACTTCTATCGAATACAGACTGTACTTAAGTTAAAGCTTAAACTTAAAGCAAGTTTATGTTTGGTTTAAAAACACGTGCTTACAGCTTTCAGTGTCCACAGTTACTTGCTTTGCATTATTTTGAAGTTTAATAGTTTTTGTTTGTTTTCTTGTGAGTTAGTCAATTGTAAATATTATCGATCGTCAATTTATGTCAATTTTCAATGCACTTTCGTAGGCCTAAGTTTAAATTAACTTGTATTAAGTGGTGTTTATCTAATGATCCATAAACCCAGTACCCAAAATTTTACCTTCCTGCATCATCTGGAAGGGTAATTTTACCATGTATTTTTGAATTGACATATATTCCTAGCATTTTGTACTGTGTGACAGAAATTTTTAGAGGGTAATGTATGGCCATATTTATCACTTTTAAAAGATATTCATAATATCGAAAACGTTGACGTAAACATGTAGAGATGGCTGATACGGGTATTTAAAACACCAAACGTGTACAGAGTTTCAACCCACTGATGACGACTGAAACGAGTCCAAAGGTTCTAACATTTTGTGTTTTATATATGTATTTAATATCCATATCAGCCACATCTACTGTATGTCAGTATATTATTACGTCAAATGAGGTCCATCCAAATATACTGGCCTGGCATGGCCAGGTGGTCAAGGCACTCGACTCGTAATCCAAGGATCACAGGTTTGAATCTTCATCACACCAAACATGTTTGCTCTTTTAGCCATGTGGGCATTATAATGTGATGACCAATCCCACTTTTTGTTGGTAAAAGAGTAGCCCAAGAGTTGGCGGTGGATGGCGATGACTAGCTGCCTTCCATTTAATCTTACACTGCTAAATTAGGGACGGCTAGCGCAGATAGCCCTCGCGTAGCTCTGCGCGAAATAAAAAAAAAACAAATATACTACATACAATAATTCCAACCAGTGCTAAAAGTATTCACGTAATAGTAGAAAAATACTTGCATTTATTGCATTCTTAACTAACAAAACTAATTTTGGGCTCCAAGCTTCTCTTTTGATGGTAAAAGGATTATTGTATGATATCAAAATGTGAGATACAATTCACAACTTTATATTGGATTTGGAGTATGTGATGTTCATTGTAAAATTTTTATTGTAAAATGTTACCAGACATAAAATACCTGAGAAAACAGAAATTCATATGTTTCTTACTAGAACTTCTTTTTCAGCACTCACATCATAAAATTTAATACCACAAAGAAACTTCCTACTCATAATATTACTTGTACAGTCATATAAAGAGCAAAACAACTTTAGATCAACAAGTAGTCTGTGAAAATATGTTTGTGTGTTATTTCTAATTAAATGGGACTTTTAACCTGTTGACTGCCAAGTATTTTAGCTGCTATCTTCAAACTCAAACCACGTTCAAAATACAACTCTAATGCTTCTTCATTTTGTAACTTTTCGTGATGCCATTTTGGATTGAAAGTGAAACCATTTGTAAGTAGGTCAAATGCATTTATGGTGCTCGACATCTAGCGTTGAAGTCAGGTATTATTGAGAACGAATTAACTCATCTGTAGCACTGTGTTACCGATCGGCTTGGACGAGTTATCTTGTCTATGGCACTAAGCAGGTTAAATATGAAAAAGAAAAATGCATCAACAGTATTAATTCCCTTTACAATATTAAGCACCTCAATCAGATACCCCTTACTCTTCTTTTTTCAAGAGAAAACAATTTCAGAGTTGTCAACCTTTCTTTGTATGACACCCATTTCATCCCAGGCACCATTCTAGTACCCCTGCTTTGAACCATTTTCAACAATTCAATGTCTTTCTTAAGGTAAAGAGCCCAATTCTGAACACAATGTTCCAAATGTAGGTGATCTATAGAATGAAATTAAAACCTAAAAATCCTGTTTACTCTGCCATTAGTAACAGCACACTGTTTTGAATGGCTTTAGAGACTGATCATTTATTATACCAAGACACCTTTCTTTCAGGACACTGTTATTCCTATCCAAATTATACTTATAATTTAAATTATAATAGCCAACATGCATCATCTTGCATTTATTACAATTAAAACTCATTTACCTTACTTACTAACTAATTTAACTCATTATGTAAATCAGCAGCATCCTTTTTACAGATTTTAATATAAATCTGCAAACTTAAATACTTTATTGACCATTCCTTTTTCCATGTCATTGATGTAAAACAAAAATATGCAAAAGTTCTAAGACTGAGCCCTGTAACATTACTCGAGTTTGACTGAACTTCATTTATAACAAACCTTTGCTTTCTTCCATCCAGCCACTCTTATCCAATTTCCCAAAGCACTCTCCACACCTGTATAGATATTTTTACAAGCCTTTATCTGGCACCTTCTCAATTTCTTTTGAAAATTCTCATATGTCAAATCTAGATCTCTTCCCTCTTTTATATAAGTAGTAACCTTTTCACAGGATGTCAAAAGATTTGTAAGTCAAAATATTTCCTTAGTTAGACCATATTAACTATCCAATAAAATTCTACACTTCATTAAGTTACTTTGCAAAGCATCTTTTATCATACTTTCAAAAACATTTCGCACATCTGATCCAAGACTAATGGGTCTATAGTTTTTGAGACGACTTTTATCAATTTTCTTGGAAAGAGGAGTTACATTATTTAACTGCCAATACTTTTGTATCTGCTCACTCTTCAAGGATTGACAAAAAATAATAAAAGCAAGTGGCTCACCTTTCTAATTTTTAACTTCCTTCCAAGCCATTGTAAAAATATTATATAGCCCAGGATTCTTATCATTTTTTAAAATTCCCATTGTTTCTTAACCAGCTCAGGATTAATGCAGGTATATTTTTATATCGTTTCCATTTAGCAAGTGTTCAAGATGTAGAAACATTTGTTAGTAGAGACCGAAAAATAAGCAAAATTTAATAACCCAGCCATCTTATAATAATCAGGTATGAGCCTTCCTTTATCATCCCCAAAGGTTCCTACTCTCATCCTAACATTTTGTATACCCTTAATGTATTTAAAGAAATCCTTAGTGTTACATTTTGCATTTTCAGCCAACCTATTCTCATATATCCTTTTCGATGTTCTAATTTCCTGTTTCACCAGAATTCTTGACCATTTATAATCTGCTAATTCTCCTGTCATATCAGTCAATTTAAATTCCTTAAACTTATGATGCTTTAAAAAAATTAAACAACACTTTTTCAAAAAATGTGACATAATTTCATTTAAACAATATAAAAAGGAATATGGCTAGCCACTTTTAAAATTCGCCACTGGATAACTACTATGGCTAAACATCTATGTTAGAAACCCATAAGTTCATACATAGCTATTTCAGTTTTAGAACTGTTCAACTGAAGGAGGACAGCCAATCAGTAGTAACCATCATCTACATTAGTACTTTTAACCACGTAATAAGCTTAACTCACACAGGTTTATAATGCTTCAATAGTTTAAAATACAGAGCACGTATAATAGCAGAATATGCATTATGTTTAACTGTATGTAAATTTGTTATTTAACAAAATTACACAATACTATTTGTGCTCTGCTCACTCAAGATGTTAAAATCTGATTTTAGTATTATGAACTTCCTGACTTAATGATAATCTACTGGAGATCCTTAAATGTATCTCCATTTTATATTATGGCATTTACTAGATGTAAACCTGAGAAACTTAATAGTATATTGTAGGAGATGGATGGGAAGTGCATTATCTTCAAGAGATCAAACATTATGATTACAAGACTGCCTCAAAAATCAACTCTCATCTCCAATCTCTACACCGTGGATCTAGCCTACCTTGACAGTCCAATCACATGCTAAGTGTTAACTTTTACTGATGATATTCTGCACAGCAAACATTCTAGTAAATTTGAAATCAAAAGCACAGCTTAAACATTGTTCAGCATGATGAGCAAGTGAAGAATTGACAGAGGTATGGTCATTAATCCTACCAAAGCCACAGTCACATTTTGCATATTTAACAATACTCGTGCAGATGAGGACAAACCATCACCATTATTTATAGGCACTTCTAACTCTCTCAACAAAGAGAAATATCCGAATGAAACATTTTATGGACAAATCAACCACCCCAGCCCCATTAATATTATGATAACCAGTTAATCAAAGGCATCTCTCAGGTTTCATATTTCTACTGAAGCATGGATTCTTGCCACAATTGTTTTCATGGCATATACTGACCAGCTAAAAGTTAGATTTCAGCATGCTGGGAGCCATGATCAGAACTAAATTGCTATTATATACATATTAATGGCATACTATAACTGTCTCTACATTTGCAGACTTTACACTGATGTGGCATTTCTGATTGAGTTGATGACAACCAGTCACAGTGTAGATAGACTATTAACAACGACTGCATTTTTGTGCAATTTATTTTTAAAATTAAAGGATTGGCATTTGCATTTTATATCTTTTATATTTACAATGTTTGTAGTTATTTCCCATACTGTATAAAACAATATTTTGAAATATTTACGTATATACACAGTTCATTTTGGAGGGTAGGTAGTTTATATAAGTACAATGATTGTTGAATATATTCATTAGGATCACTTCTAAATGCTGCTAAAAAAAAACAAAGTTCTCTCTTTTCTAATAGTTTGAAGTATAAGTTTCGTCATAGTGAATTTACCTGTTGAAGTATGGTGCTCCCTCAACTCTGATCCATTACATCAATCCCATTGCCTGATTTTTCAATTCTAGGCCACATCCAATCCTTATCCAGTATGCTTGGAAGTAGGCTTACTCTCAAAGAAGCTTTTGGGTCATCTTTGGGGCAGTAACTCAATTCTACTCATGAGTCAGCTTCATTCAGTACTTTCTTCTACTCTATATGGACCTATACTATTGGTCCAGAAATTGTCTTACCCAATGAGAACACTCACAGTGTATGTTAAATAAAAATATTTAAATATAATATTAAATCCTTCTTGATGACAAGAAACCCACTTGAAATATAAATTTATCTCAGAATGATTGATATGGGTATTATCACTTTTATTGATAAGCAGAGAACAACGTTTCGACCTTCCTTCTCTTTGTTAACCTGAAGATGACCTAGAAAGGTCGAAACATTGTTCTCTGCTTGTCAACAAAAATGTTAATACCAGTCACTCAGAGACAGATCAATATGAAATCCTGATGATTATAGGTTATTCTGTAGGTGCATTGGGGTTGGCTGGCATGACTTTTAGTTGCTCTCTATTAGTGGGTAAAAATTTGCCGAAGTCAAGAGTAACCTATGGGTTTTAGTGTGTTTTTTTTACCATCCAGTAAATGGAGCTGTTTGGTTGTTTTTTCCTAGATGATCTATTAAATATAAGAATGCCATATATTATTTGTTTAATGGCTATTTTTGGCTAATCATGCTAATTACATCAACCATGTAAGCGTACAAATGCATAGCTCTAAATGGATAGCCATACCGTGACACTTCTGTTTGCAAAGATGCTAATCCAATTCAATGCTGATTAAGATCTGCGTATCTCAATTATTTAGCATCACTGCCAGCCATTCTATCTAGTCATCAGACTGTACAATTATGCTACAGTTACATCAGTGTGGTTATACATTCTGGTACAGTCTGTATTTTTGTGTTTTCCTCCACGGCGTGGGAGAGCTTTCTACTCGCCTGCCACAAATCAGTATCGTTGGCAGTTTTAATGCTGAGTTACAAATAGTAGCGGTATTTTTGTGAATTTTACTGTGTATTTTTGATATCAGAGAATGGCACTACTTGATATCACTTTTTGAATATCTTGTGTTTTGTGTACACGTACTTTAATTAAGTTGGTTAGTTTCTGTGCTCTCTTTTATAAGATTCCTTACACTTTAGTGTGTTGCATTTGCTTATGTATTGGTTCAGCTTCAATTTCTTCATTTGCAATGCTTGGATGTAACTCTTTTATTATAAAATACTTTGGGTTGGCTTTATTCCTAGCATGTGTATTGTGATAGGACTAGGTGTGAAGGCGTCTTGGGGACAGTCCTTTAACAGGCGGTTGAGGTTAGCGATCTCTTTCCCTCTGACGAGGACATCGCCTTTAGCTAGTCATTTTACTACTATTTCGATCACTAATTGTGGTTCTCCGTGCTTGTTTGGAACCCTTGGATAATGATAAAGTGCTGTGTTTTTCTCTGTGTTCATATTTAATATTTGTGATGTTAGGTTTCTTTGCCTCTTGGGCATTACCAGAATTAAGTCATTTTTTATCTTCGTTCATTTCATGACTTGCTTGAGAATGTTGTTGTTTATCTTCATTTGCTTCATTTTGTTTTATTTGTTGTGTTTGTGTGTTTCCATGTTCTTCTTCATGTTGTGTGTGTCTATGTTCTTCATGGTGTTCAAAGAGTGTTGGTGCTCGGCTCGCAATCTGCGTGTCGCGACTTCGAATTCCTGTGCCACCAAGCATTCTCGCTCTTTCTGCCCAGGAAACGTTATTGTGTTACGGCCAATCCCACTATTCGTTGCTTCTAGTACACACATTTTGTATTTTTACGCTATTTCGATTGTTAATGGCACAAAATAATTGTTGGCCTGCGTACTCATCCATGCAAATAAAAATAGAATTATGCATTTTAATTTTTCGTGTGCGCTCACTCTATCTATTGTTTGGTTTATTCTTATTTAATATAGACTGGGGTCGGTCTCAGAAAAGTGTATTAAGAAATTTTAATTTACAACAAGGTAGAGACAAGAGTGGAGAGTTGGTCAAAACTATATATTCATTTGAGCTTTTAATGAATATTCATATGTTTATATGGCCCAGCATGGCTATGTGCTTAGGGCTCTCGACGTGCAATCTGAGGGCGCAGGTTTGAATCCCCGTCACAGCAAACATGATCGCCTTTTCAGCCAAGGAGACGATATAATGTGACGTTCATCCCACTATTCTTTGGTTAAAAGAGTTGGCAGTGGGTAGTGATAACTAGATACCGTCCTTCTTGTCTTATACTGCTAAATTACGGACGGGTAGAGCAGATAGCCCACATGTAGCTTTGCATGAAATTCAAAAAAACAAATACAATCATATGTTCATTTTAACTATTAAAAGTATTTTGTATGCATGCTCTTTTGTTGCTCCCGATAAAACTAGAAAGGACATTGCTTTGACGAATAGATTATGAAGATATAATTACAGATGTTGCTCCCGCCATAGCAAGAAAAAAGTCTTGATTTTGGCATCATTGGGATAATTTTCATCACGTTGATCAATGCTATTCCACTGCTTTCAATGCTACTTGTTTACAGTAATGCTGGACAGATCGTACTGTAGGTTCTAGCTGACACCCAGACTTCGATCGACGAGAGAGTTATCTAGCTGTTTCGAAAGCTTGATCTCCAAACTTCAATCTCTCTTTCACTTTCTTGAGTGTCATCAACTAACATAGTAGTGGAAGTATAACTTTTCTCTGGCAAATGAGAAGAATTTTGTATCATCAGATTTCTCATAAATATCGTTTACAATCACATTCATGAAACTATTTGGATAAAATCTTTAATACAGTCATGCAGAATGTAAGCAATTGATTGTATTTGTCAAGAGTAGTGAAACGTAATGTCTTTCATCGAGCTTCTTCATTTTAAAAGTTTAATATCACTGTGGATTCGATAGCAAATAGCTGCCAAACTGAATAGACATCGTTCACTCTCCCTGTTAGAACACTATAGCAATGCTTTGCATACACACACACACACACACAGTTTTTGGATGATCTATGTCCTTTCTTTGATGTCATGAAATCCAGTAGATCCTCAGAGGTATCGTTAGACATTTAATTTTCATCATCCTTCAATGGAATAGCATAATGAATCCTTCCTTTTTTCTTTCTTCTTCTTTTAATTTACTTTTAAGCTGTTTTTTAACCTGCTTTTCATTATGTTTTGACCTTTGGTTCTAAAATGTTGCATCCGCACTGACATCAAGGCCGTTTCTTACAAGTTCCACACATATGCACTTTCTATTCACAGGCTATTTTCTTTTTTCCTGTATTAACATTGCCTTATCAATACACTTACTCATTGAATGTAAAATCTGTTTTGTGGCCAGCCATAGATCCAGTTTACACAAAGAGTGCAGCAATCGGTTGTTCTTTGTCCAAATAGAATTTAGTTAATTGGCAAACAATCCAGAATGACTTGAAAAACCAGGTTCTGCAAAATCCTGGGTGCTTGGCCCGTGGAAGCTTTGTTAAACAAGTGGATTTGTGCTTTTATTGTTAAAATTTATCACCAATAAGTCACAGACACCTACTATGAACTAAAGTAAAGGATCCTCCATATACATGCGTAAAAACTTGAGAATAAATATGTCTTTCAAATGTACTTTGTGATTGATTTGCCTTTTAGTTAATCGTGCAAAATTCTTCTATAATGATTGTTTGGTTTACTTTTAGTTGTTTTCAGATAATATGTTGATTTGACAAGCTGACATAAAAGTGTGCTGATAAGTTTCCAGTACTTTGTTCAATTTGATGACACTGGAAAGTTTGTTGTGCCAAAAAACTAGCTAAAACATAAAACTGAATTGCATGTGACAAAATACTTAACACCTTGGTACAGACTTTCAAAATACCATCTTCTGCATTTGTATTTTTAACAACAGGCAGGTGCTGTCCATTCCAGTTCACTCATCTTAATCTGTCTTTTTCACTGACATGTGTTATTTTTGTGTAATAACCTGTATTTTCTTCTCTTTTGGCAACCTGACATGGCCAGGTGGTTAGGGCTCTGAGGGTTGCAGGTTTGTATCCATGTTACACCAAACATCCTTGCTCATTTAGCTGTGGATGCATTAGAATCTAAGGGTCAATCCCATTATACGTTGGTAAAAGAGTAGTCCAAGAGTTGGCAATGGGTGGTTTTACACTACTAAATTAGGGATGTCTAGCACCGATAGCTCTTGTGTAGCTATGAGCAAAATTAATAAAACAAACAAATCTTCTATTGTTACCTTTTGGGACAATCAAATCTCTGTTACTGCATATTTTGAGTGACTATTACCATACTTATGAATAAATGTTTGACTATTTAGCTGTATCACCATGAGGAAGTACAAACCTATTTCACTTTCTGTTTTATTTTCTTCTTTTAAATTGTTCTTTACATGGGAAAGTATTATTTCTTAAGTTTTTGAGACAACATAGGGGAGTTCTAGGATATAATTTCATTAGTTTAGTAGTAATAATCCCTTGTTTTATTTCAATGGTAGTCTCTTTACCCTTTTTTAGGATTCAATTGCAAAAACGTGTAAAATAGTGCTGTTTTGGTTTATCAGATGTATGATCCTGTTTCCAAAAATACTGACCACCATAAACTTTCCTTCCATGAGCCATATTTTCTAAGTTCATTCCTTAAGCATTTTATGTCATCTCTGTCTTAAATTTAACTATATTATATATTTTGTACTTGGAATATTATTCTGTTTATTTCAGAAAGAACATTTTTCTTGTCTTTATCTTGAATGATTTTGTACAAAAATAGTAACAATGAAAACTTTTTTCCAAAAATCATGTTATGTTTTTCAGATAGACAAACAAGGTTTCACTGTGTTATTTGGCCTAGAATACTAAAATTCAAATTTTGATTCCTAGAGTTAGAATATGCAGATAGCTTTGAATTGATACTACAGCTTTTCTTCATCCAGAGGTGCCTTTGTGAGAGAGATCAAACATAACAAATCCCAGATTTATTCAATTCTGATGAAACTCATAGAGGATTTGGCATACAACGAGAGCTTATTGTAATTTACAGTTTTAACATTGAGCCAATATTAGCTTTCTTCAATATCAGGTAAAAACACATGAAGTAGGAAAACTTCGATTAACAGATTATGTGACACATCACAACAGTATTTTCACATTTTATTATTTTGACAAATTTCTCCAAGAAAATAAGAATAGGGATAAAGATCCAGTTTTTCATATAAAACTGGTGTTATAGCCAAATTTCCTGCTCTTACTCAGGTGTCATTTATTCAAATCTTTGCATTAATGTTTTGTTCACAAAGTACTTCATGAAAGAAGTGTAGAGATCATGGCACGTGGAAAGTTATCTGAATGTTACATAAATTCAGAGTCAAAAGAGTAGAAAGATAGATTTCAATTATTTGTAAAAGTAAATATTTAAATATCAAACACAATACATAGCAACCTAAATGATTATTAATAGACTATTTTTTATTGCTAGAAAGGTATTGAAGAAAAGTAATGAAAAATCCATTATAACATTATTTTTTAGCTCAGAAAGAATTAGTAGTTTCAAGAAGAATGTGAAAATTATATCTTCTCAAGAAATGGATACATCTGTTATTTTCAACAATACATTGCTAAGGTGCCCTCTTGAAGAAGTAGATCCATATGTGTCAGGGCAAGTAAGGGAATCATTTTAGTATTTATGATGTGGCATAGTAGTATACTAGTTTCTCACAGAAAGGTATCAAGTATTCAGATTGAAGTGCAAGTTCTGGAAATGTTAAGAAAATAACACATCAAACACTGTGTATAACAAAGGGAAAGAATTAAATATGAATAAATTAAGAAACAGAATCTTCATTCCTATACAAACAGGGTGTTACTTAACTTCTACAAGTTGGATTTTGTATTGATTTATAAGATTCCATCTGACTGCTATTTTTTCTTTTCTTATTGCAATGTTTTCCTAGGATGAAAGCCTAAAACTAAATGTTAAAAGGCCAAATTAGTTTACTAATGAGATTGTGATTTCCTCTGATTACCTACTCTGACCTTAGGCTATCATAGAAACTCATTCATGAAAAGAGGAAATATTTATTTAATATATAAAGGCTACTGCTAGTTGTAATAAAATAATTGATATTAAACATAATTAAATAAGGTAAGCAAAATCAGAATGAAAATTTGGAAATGTAGAGGCATCTGTAAGTATCATGAAGTGATTATATTTTGGTTTCATAATTGACACACAATGAAGTATTGGTGGGGCATCCAGAAGGTTCTGGTGGTACATTCAATACAGGAATCATTACTAAGCCACAGTTGCCCCTCTAGAAGTGATCTGGCATGGCCAGGTGGTTAAGGCACTCGACTCATAATCTGAGGGTCACGGGTTTGAATTCCCGTCACGTCAAACATGCTCACCCTCTCAGTCGTGATGGCATTATAATGTGACAGTCAATCCCACTATTTGTTGGTAAAAGAGTAGCCCAAGAGTTGGTGGTGGGTGATGATGACTAACTACCATCTCTCCAGTTTTATGCTGCTAAATTAGGGACGGCTAGCACAAATAGCCCTTTGTGTAGCTTTGTGTGAAATTCAAAACAAATCAAACTCTTTAGAAGTACAATAGACAGAAATCTTATAAGATTTATGTTTATCAACAAGTCAAGTTTAAAAAAATTGAAATTTTTCAGCAGCAGGAAAGTCAAATATTCAGTCAACAATACTAGTTTGATGGGTACTGGAGTTTTTATGTAGAAAATAAATAAGACAGGAAATTAAAACAAGTAAACATAAAAGAATGAGTTTAAAAAACCTTTATTTTTTTACACACATGACTGCATTATGTATATGTTATTTCCCTTTCCATAAGAATGAAGAAAACATTTTTTCTCCTGTGTTTCTTTCTTCTCTAATAGTTACAGTTTTACACGTTAGATTAATTCTGAACAAGTCATGATGAAACTTGGAGAGCATATACCTGATTCAGTTTGCCAACACACTTATTTTATTTTTATTTAAGCTTTTCTTCCAATTTTAAGGTGCCAAATGACAATCATAACACAAACAAATATTTTAACTTGCATTTCTCTCATGTTTCAACCAATACAAATGAAACAACCATAGACCATGAGAGGTAGATTTGAGATTTGTGTCTTTCTTTTCATTTTAAATGTGTCATAACTTTGACTTTTGGCATAGAATTCCTTTATATTCTGATCAATTTATATGAGACATTTTGTTAAGATGTTTTGCAATAAGCTCACAGACTTGAGATGGCATTTTTGTCCCCTCTGTCTTGTTAGTCTCTACATATACTTCCTGGTTAAGCCAGTGCCTGAGAGGTTTGTTGATGACATACATATGCAGTTTATAGAGATACTTTAGCATTCCTAGTGTCTCCTGTAACTTATGCATTCTATAAGTGAGAGATAAGTTGAAGATTGGCCTTTTGACTTGCATTTAGTATATTTCCACTCATAAGAGTGAAATCAGCATCCACTGGTGGAAGTGGTGGTTTCTCTTGGAGATCTTAAAGTGTTGAAAATTCCACCATTGTTCTTGCTTTTCCTGTGTCAACCAGGAACTCAATTACTCATGCATTGAACGGGAACTTGATCACTTACTGTTGTATTGTCAAGCTTCATCGAGCTATGAGAATGCTGAGATGATCACCAAAATCTTTGGTGCCAGTTGTCTGCCATGGTCCTCAAGTTGGTAGCCAGGCCCAAGTTGGGTTTCATTAGTTGTAAGAATTTAAGAGAATGACTGTAGATTATAACAAACAATCACAATTATTTATTCTAACAGTCTTAGCTTTTAACCTTTTCACACCTGCTCTCTTTATGTTTTACTGATTCACATTGTGATTTTAGGTCTTTTCAAAGTATTTGAAATGTAGTTTATTACAGTGAAATAGCTTAGTGTGAAAAAACAGATTGAGTTAACCATGCAATCTCAAACCAAGTGAATTAAAGTAGTGAATGTGTACGTGTCTTTCTTTAATGTCCCCCAGTGGCACAATGGTATGTCTACAAACTTACACCATTAGAAACTGGGTTTTGATACCTGTTGTGGGCAGAGCATAGATAGCCAATTATTTAGCTTTGTACTTAACTACAAACAATCATACAAACTTTCATTAATATTTTTTATTTAAGTTGTATCTGTCCTAACAACATATTTATTTTAGTTAGTTTTTTTCTCAAAATGAACATAAAAAACAATAAATTTAGCACTTAGGTAGAGACCTATTTGCACTCAAGCACATAAATTAATAAAATTGATTTCTTGGTTATCTATAAAATAATTCATGTTTGTCTCCTATATATATTTCAAAACAAATACATCAGGTTTTAGGAATGTCCTAAAATTATTATAATTTAATTGAATCTCTTAATAAGGCATAAATAGGTTTTAAAATTATGTTGATAGCTCGAAAATGAGTAAAACTATTATGCAAATTAAATACCAAGAAAACTAAGTAGAGCAGGCAAAATGAAACAACCATATAAAGAATTTTATAAAGACACCTGTTCTTTCTTTGTGTTGATTATAAATATGTTCAATACTAACATCAGAGAAAATAACAGATATGATTTAAATACAAAGTAGATGTGAGGGCATGTCAAGTAGGTGAAATTAATTTAGTAATATCTCTAAAACTTAAGTTCAAATTTCGTATACTGGGTTGTCAATATCTATAGCATGTAGTTCAAATTAGTGGGACACTGAAACCCATATAAAAGGTAAAATGAAACTAAAATAAATAATTCTAAACTGAAACACATCTCAGAAATGAAAAATGGAAACATTATTTAAACCTTTTCAAGTATGAAATTAAAACTTAGATAATATAAATATCTAAATCGTAAACTATATTTTGATGTTCAGATTGCAGAAATACATTGATATTAAAGTAGTTCAATTAAATTTTGTACATAATTCTTAAAGAAAAAAAGATTATGTACACTTTAACTCCTCCCATGTGATATTAAACTCCTAAAGAGAAATCATCACAGAATGTATTATTATAACAGAGTAAGAAGAAGGATAATTTGTGTTCTAAGGTAATTGAATTAGTATTCATGGACTTTGATGAAAAAGAAACAATTATTTAAAGCTCCAGATACAACTAACAGATATTGTGATGAGTTTAAAGTAAAATACCACAGACTATATTGTTATAACAGAATAGAGAGTGTGTATGTGTATTCTTATAGCAAAGCCACAATGGGTTATCTACTGAGCCCCTGATTTTAGCATTGTAAATTCAGAGACATACTGCTGTACTAGTGGGGGGGAGGCAGAACAGAGAGAAAAACATTTTGACCAACAGTTATTATGGTGGTTTCAAATTAAAATTACAAACAGACTGTATTGTAATAACAGAACAGAGAGACTAATTCGTCTTGTCAAATTATGTTCTAAAGTTACTGAATCAGACTGTGTATATTTTGATGGAAAAAAGACAAGTATTTAAAACTTTAGGTACAGCTATGATAACTAACAGTGAAAGAAATATTTCTGTATTTTATTTGTTTCAATATATTATTTTAAAATAAATTGATTGTGTTATATTTGTTTATTGAAATTTAACACTAAAAATCACAGATACCTACTGTAAAAAATCTGGCCCATACATAAAACCTGATAGTGGTAAGCCAGCCAGAATATATAGGGGTAAAATCAACAAATATGCCTATATTTACACACATCTTAATGGTAGAAAAAATAATGGGAGGACATAATTACATTATGTAACTCCTTTGACCGACTTTGATAAGTGGATAGAGAGGGGTGAGAGATCATGATCTTTGAGAGTTTCTTAAACAACAGCAACATCTAGAGAGAGAAGAACATCAACAGAAAAAAAAATGATAAAGAAAAAGGCATAGAAGAAGGAAGAAAGGTTGCAAGAAGAATGTGAGTGTGAAATACAAATTGAGATAGAATAAAAGGAGAGAGAGGTGAGAAGAGAGAGAATAAGTGGTGATCAGAGCATGTGACAAGAGGTACTAACAAACCATAACATGCTAATAAGTGAAGCATATGTTGGGGACAAGAAAGTGACAACCTTACAAAACAGTGGGTGCAGCAGTGAGAACCAGTCTAGTATGTGATGGGCAAGGTACAAGGTATGTGCCAATTGATGGGACAGTAAGAAAGCTTCCCATAGCTAGAATACAGGTGAATACTCCATAGCGCAAGATATACTGTGTCAGTATTTATGTCTTAACAGATAGACTAGGCAAAACAGACCTGATCAAGTAAGAAGTGAAGATAATGTTAGAAGATGAAATCATATAGCCTTCAAACTAAGCCTACTATTCACCAGAGGTTATTGTGAAAAAGAGGGGTTGCAAACTACTTCTACATATGTTTACACAAGCTGAATCTTGTGATGACGTTTGAATCCAAACCTATGGATAACAATTCAGAGGCTATGATGATGAAACTAGATGAAGCCAATGTCTTTACCAATTCAACTTAAATAAAGGTTATTAGTAGTTGCTGACCAAGACAAAATCTAAAGAGAAGACCTTTCTGACACCAGGCAGTTGATACCAGTTCAGGAGGATGCCATTTGGATTAACCACTGCAACAGTGACATTCAACTACATAACAAGGAAGATGTTGCACAAAACCACCAACACTGAACATTATGAGGATAACTGATTTTCTGACCCACAAAGCTAGTTGGAAAGACCACCTGAAGAAACTCAGAGCTGTTTTGGAGATTTAGGGCAGCAGATCTGACCATCAGACTATCTATGTATTGCATCGATTATTTTGTACTGGTCTTCTATGCACACAAGATGAGTAAGTGGCCAGGGCTCATAGAAGAAGAGAAGCTTACAAAGTATAACAGCTCCAACGACCCAAGACCCAGGTCTTTTCTGGATTTAGTGGAATATTATTAAAAGCTCATGCCAAACTGTGCTGATGTTTCTGCATTACTAATTTATCTGACAAGGAAAGGTCAACTCGCCAAAGCGAAAAGGGAACAACCACAACAGATAGCATTCAAAAGTTGAAGAGCATGTTAAGAAATTTGCCAAATCCTTAGAAAGCAAACCATAAATTGTTCAGGCCAATGCGTGAGAAGTTGGAATTGGAGCAATACTTTTGAAAAAGCATGAATATATGAACTGTTTCCTACATTGTATATCAGTGAAAAGTTGTTGAAGAGTGAGAAAAACTACTCTACGACTGAATGAGAGGGTCTGGCTATCATATTTGCCATCTGAAATTCCACAACTACTTTTATGGTAGGGGATCATCATCCAGACAGACCATCAGTCACTTATATACATTCAGAGGTACAAAATTTACAGTGTAAAGACTACCAGGTGGGCATTGTACCTTCAGAATTACCAATTCTATATTAAAGCTATCAAAAAACTGCAAATACTGTTGCAGACTATATGAGTAGACCTTTGTGCATGAACTAAAAACAGTCTTTATATATAATATAAAATATTGTAGGTATTTTTGTTGAAGATGGACTTGTTAAATGTACATAACTATCTAAGTTTAATGCAAGTTTTATTATTTAGATAGTTCAAGTGCTAAATTTACTCATTTTTAGAAGCAACAGTATATCACAGGTTTCTTTATGTAAATGTTTACAAATCATACAATATGTAACTCATTTGTTGTGAAATGGTAATACATGTATTAATGTATCGTGACAAGAACCTTCTAAGTTTTATTGTTGTTTTAGTTGAGTGTTATTGCATCGTAATATATCATGCACAAAATAATATCTGAAAGAACAAACCTACTTGCATAGCAGCTAATCAGCCTAAGATTATTTCGTTTGTCATAAACTGAGTTTTTTGTGATTACAATTGGTATTGTTTAATATGAATTTGAGCAGAGTATATATTGTGATAGATTAGTGATAAGACTACATAGGTAGCTTAGTGTGTAGCTTGTACTAGGAAAGAACAACAAACAGAGAACATACAAAATACACAAATTACTTGAAATAAAATCCTTGCACAAGGTGAGTTGACAATGTAAAATTATTTCTTTATATATTAGATGATTCTTAATAAATTACTACCAGTATCTTTGACGTCAAATTAAAAACTTCAAAGCACGATACTTGTTATTTATGGAAATGTTTAGTTTTAATTTTGGGATAATATAATTCAAAGTTTTTAGAAAGGTCAAGCTTTACTGAAATGGTGATGTTTAGTAAAAGAAATGTAGGGACTAGTATTTTTACTTAGATGATTAAATTATATAAATGACACATTCTTCTTCAGAAGGAAAAAGGCAGGGTAAGAAATTTAGTATATCCTTCACTGAGTCAACACCTAGAACCATCACCTTTTTCTGCTATCTGCAAAGGTCGTCAGCGTAAATAGCTAATTTCTCTCTGTATTTAAGCTTTATTCATTCTATCAACAGAAATACTAAATGCAAATTGTAAGGGATTTACCGTTGTACATTTAATTTAGTGCTTACATTTGTTTCTATATATTTTGTCTTTTTTATCTGTGACGCATATTCTTAACAATGTATTACGCAAGTCTCGCCTGTCCTCGAAATGTGTAGAACGTTCTTGATTGTAAAAATCAACAATACTTGTTTGACGAAAGCGCTCGAGAATATTGTCGAAAGTTCTACAAACTCGAGTGATTTCTATAAAAAGCGGCAAGTCAAGAGACTCAGGAGGAGAATATTAATGAACAACTACAGTCAGTATGCTATGGGCTTAGAAGGCTATAATTATGATTATCGTCTATTAATCGAAAAACTACAGAATTGGACCAGAAACGTTTATAGACTTCGAACATAAAAAGCCATTTAATTACAGAGAATAACTTGGGACAGTATTATTTATATGAAGACATTAAACATTTTAGCTGGAAGGAGTCAGCTTGTACCTAGTGTGAAGCCAACCAAGAAAAAGATTGTTAGCTTAGTCGAGGCGTAACAATATCAACTCAGAATTAATTTGCTGGTAGTGGACCAGACCATCAAAATATTTAGATCTAGACCAGATATAAGACGCAGTATGGTTTGTAAGCTTGTAAAAGTGTTGTATATAAACCATCAAGTGTAATAACTATTAGGAATAATCGTTATTATAAATTGTATTGTTCTTATGTTTGTATATCAAAGTATATTTTTGTTGAAAAAGGAAATTTGTGTATCAATCATTATGGCAAATAATATAAACTTAATACATATTAACATTTAATTAACTACTGAGCTCAAGTTCAAATTTCCTATTATCTGAAATAGTAATACCTAAAGTACATAATGTAATAAATCGGAGACTTGTCCGAAATAAATTATAATACATAACAAAGTCTAAAGATGTTACAGTGTTATTGATTAGACCACATTTGGAGTATTTTGTTTGGTCTTAAGCTTCTTACCCTAGAAAAGACATTCAGTTTTGGAAAAGGTTCAGAGGAAGACTACTGTAGTGATTCTTGGAATGGATAAGGTTTCATATACGGATAGGTTAAGAGCTTTGAAATTTTATCTAGGAAAAAAAAGAGGGAAATCTGATTGAGGTCTTTATGATTGTTAAGGGAATTGGTGGTGCATTAACGTTTCTTCATAATTAATGGTGAATAAGATAAGACTAGGGGACATAAATATAAATGTTGGTAGAGTAGGAATTATCTCCATCTAAAACAGCTTTATTTTTCTAACAGATTGGTTTTCCTTTGGAAGGGGTTGTCTTCAGATGTTGTAGACATAGTTGAATGAAAGCAGCTCGATAAGTATCTTAATGATAAGGGCTAATCTTTAATGCTTTATTTTTAATTTATGTTCTAGTATAGTGGATGGGATAACACAGCTGAATCCAGAGGTATTTATAGGTATTTAGAATATTCGTGGTTTGAGTACATAAGCACAGGAAGTTTTGGCATTTTAGCATGATATCAATCAATATTTTCTATTCTGATTTTTCAAGGCATTAACTGAGAATTTCGGACAAGGGGCTTATATGCCAGTGTCTAACAATCCCTATGGTTGTATCAATAAATCTCTCTTTGTCTTTAAATAATATGTATACATCTTTTGATGGAGTCATCATCTTTCTATACAGAAAGGGCAGAGCCTTTGTCAATCATAAAATAATTTAACCTTCACCAAACACTTCCAGTTGCTAACTAGTTCAGTGTGACATTTATGGAGAAAATCTAAGAGGAATAATATAGAAAGATAGTACAGATGATAAAAGAAAGTTTTGAAACGTGTTTTATGTTATCTGGAATGATTGAGGTGCATGTGACGTGACATGTTTTATAACAGGACTGAAAATATCTGTGAGGAAAATACTGTCAAAATTGAACTTTAACACATCATACAGGTGTTTTCAGCAGAACAAGTACATTTCTAGTTTCATCACCAACAACTTGAAAAACTTAAAAAACGTAAACTGACACCTGCAAACATGAAAAAATATACCAATAATATTAAATGTCAGTGTGACATTTATGGAGAAAATCTAAGAGGAATGATATAGAAAGATAGTACAGATGATAAAAGAAAGTTTTGAAACGTGTTTTATGTTATCTGGAATGATTGAGGTGCATGTGACGTGACATGTTTTATAACAGGACTGAAAATATCTGTGAGGAAAATACTGTCAAAATTGAACTTGAACACATCATACAGGTGTTTTCAGCAGAACAAGTACATTTCTAGTTTCATCACCAACAACTTGAAAAACTTAAAAAACGTAAACTGACACCTGCAAACATGAAAAAATATACCAATAATATTAACCTTATGTATTTGTAAAACATAAGTGAGAAGGTAGGACACATAACCTGAATGTTTAAGATTAATGTTAACTGAGAGTGTCTTAGATTTATCCTTATTAAAAATAAACAAAAAACATACGACAACAAGCACTAAAACGTCATTTATGTAATTCCATGTTCCTATAAGTAGACCAAAGAAACAGGAGAGCAAAAAATAAAATAGCATAAAGACTACGCAAGACTAATTAAAACATCAGCTTCTTTTCTGTTTGCAGAGCATGTCATGTTGACTAGATATAAAACAGAGTGGAACATTCATCGATACATAAATTATGGAAAACAAGAAAAGCCAAATATCCTTTTTACATCAACACGATGAAATGAACTAATCAGAGCCTGAGATTTGGAAACCAGCATTTTGCGGCTATCACTAGTCTTCAACAATTGCAGTAGAAGAACCTTCATCAAATCATGACATGTCCACGTCAGTCCTTTTAGTTAGGTATGGAAGCAAATAGAAACGCAGCAGTGGTGGCAAGAGTTAAACCTAATTAATTCCGAATGAAAACCTCAGTGTTATCATGTTACTCTCCATTAATTATCATAGGTTTGCCCAACAGATTGTCTATCGGAAAGGTATGTGACTTTATTAGGAGATTTAAACTAGCAGAAAATATTATAGAGGAAAAACAGATGACTGTACAGGAGTGGTTTGTTTGTTTGTTTTCATATAGAAAGGCCACATCGGGCTATCTGCTGAGTCCACCGAGGGGCATAAAACCCCTAATTTTAGTGTTATAAATCCGTGGACTTACCGTTGAACCAGCGGAGAACGTGTATAGAGGTGGAATTTTTATCCAGCAATGATCGACAAAAGACTACAAATACATGTCTTATTCATCGAAATTCTGACTGTTCATCTGTTGTAACCCTCCTGTCAGCAGTAGCAGCCTTATTAGCATTTTGCTGAGGAATGTGGATCCTTCCATTTCTTCTCAGAAAATTAAATGGATTTTATTTCTGAACAAAAAATTATCAATTTCACTGAACATCGTCTAGAAAAACCAAAGGTAACCAACATTTTTAAAATCTTTACTTCCAGCCAGATTTCTAGCAGGAGAATTTAACGTGGATACTTCGTGGCTGAAAGACCAATCCCAAGAAATAACACAGGGTTGACTAGAAACAGAAACCAAAAAAGTTACATACACGACCATCAGCACCACATGCCAAACCCAAGATTCACATCCATTATACAAGAGATCAATAAACCCAAACATCTGCCCAAGAAGATAAAACAGTGATTGACAAACACCCAAATTACAACCATTAAGATGATTCGAACAAGAACTAACAAACTGAAATGCCAGTCAAGGTGAATCAACATAATGATCCATCCATTGCCAAGCCTTCTATCTCGTATCGATGTATACATATTAAAGCAGATGACACAAGTATAGTACCCCTAATACAGAAAGATCCAGAAACCTAAGCCTACGATATCTATTAAAAACACCTGAAAGAGGTTGTTTATCCTCAAGTAAACCAAAGCCCGCTAAACTAAGCTTAATCGACTACATAGAAGAGTGAGAGAATAGTCTACTCCACTGGTATCAAACCTTCACACATTACAACGAGAAAGAAATCCAAGCAACAATGTTCCTTATAGAAGAAAACTACTTTTTTTTTCTAGATTTTATAAATAGTTCTTAACTAATTCATATTAGATATTCATGCATACTTTATTAGTATACTAACTTTCATTCTAATATCAAAATTGTGGCTCTAGTTCGGTACAGTATTCAGCATTCAACCAATGAGGGTGGGACGTTCTCGCTCTACTCCGATTCTAACTTACAACCAGTTTCTGGCTGCAGGATATTTTTGTCTTCTTTTCCTTAAATTCGATCCTTTGATCTCTTTTTATTCACTTAATTACCTATTTATATTATATTTTCTGTCTATTTAATTTTTAACCGATTCGATTTTTTTATCTCTTGGTTATTTATTTATTATAGTGTACTTAGAGCTAACCATTAATACAAATAAAGATGAAAAAGAAACATGCAACGTCACCATCTAAGCTGGTATTATGGCTTCAGTTTTCTTCCTTCTTTTTTCGCCGTGGTCTGGGTTAAATGAAAGTCAAACCAGTCAAATTATTACGTTAATTATTATTAAACTGCTTTTTTACCCCTGTAGTAATTCGTAAAATCTTATAAATCAAGAGTGGGACGAAGAGAAATCGATTGAACTCTGAGCATACAGGTTTTTTTACAATCAGAATACCTGCCAGAAACAAACATGGAGCTCACCTGAAGATAGAAGTCTGACGAAACGTTTTTCTTTGTATCCCTTTGTAGGTTAGTCCTTCAATATTTTTTCGCCACAAGTATAATGTTTAACTAGACAGTTTCTGTCGTTTTCATGAAGTTATACCGTACAGTAAATTCTGATTTTCAGAAACATGTTTAATGGTTACCATATATTAACAAACTTAAAACGTGAATTAGAAATATCTGTATATGCTGACCCGGCATGGTCAAGCGTGTTAAGGCGTGCGATTCGTAATCTGAGGGTCGCGAATTCGCATCCCCGTCGCGCCAAACATGCTCGTCCTTTCAGCCGTGGGGGCTTTATAATTACGGTCAATCCCACTATTCGTTGGTAAAAGAGTAGCCCAAGAGTTGGCGGTGGGTGATGATGACTACCTGCCTTCCCTCTAGTCTTACACTGCTAAATTAGGGACGGCTAGCACAGATAGTCCTCGAGTAGCTTTGTGCGAAATTCAAAAAGCAACACAAACAACTATATATGCTAGCGTTTGACAAGTAAGACAAGATTATGCATTTGCTATATGTGGTTACTCAGCATATAATGTGGTATGTTTACTCATGATAATCTATAAAGTTATGAAATAGTTGTGCATATGTCTTTTACAATGTGAATTTTACCAACTTCCTTGTTTTATTGATAGTGAGAGATTTTGGTTTGCGGGTTTAAAGTATATGATCACTTTTTCGTATTTGTATAATTTTATATAGATAAGTAATATCAGAATTGACGCTTTACATGATAACAAA
The DNA here is from genome assembly GCF_004210375.1 of Tachypleus tridentatus. Classification (NCBI taxonomy): domain Eukaryota; kingdom Metazoa; phylum Arthropoda; class Merostomata; order Xiphosura; family Limulidae; genus Tachypleus; species Tachypleus tridentatus. The sequence goes on along the minus strand of NC_134836.1, from coordinate 85,325,115 downwards.
AACTATTACAAAGGGGCCGGCATGACCAGGTTGTTAGGGCGCTAGGCTCGTGATCTAAGGGTTGCGAGTGTGGATGTACATAACACCAAACCACATCACCCTTTCGGACGCGGGGAAGTTATATTGTGATCGGTCAATCACACTAAAAAGAGTAGCCCAAGAGCTAGCGGTAAGTTGTGATGACTGATTGACTTCCCTCTTGTCTTACCCTGCTAAATTAGGGATGGCTAGCGCAGATAGCCCTCGTGAAGCTTTGCACGGAAGTAAAAAACAAACAAACAAACTGTTGCAAAGAGTTTAAAGAAAACTTTTACCTTTATCTTATTTATAAATATACAGCTTTTTTCTTGTGCACTGTTATTGTGTTATTAGTAAATGGATATCAGTATGCGACTGTTTAAACTATAATTTCTTTAACTGGTTTTTGGTTTTTCAATTTCGCGAAGCTACACGAGGGCTAGCTGCGCTAACTGTCCCTAATTTAGCAGTGTAATACCAGAGGGAAGGCAACTAATCATCACCACCTACCACTAAATCTTTGGTTACTCTTTTACCAAAGAATAGTGTGATTGACCGTTACATTATAATGCCCCCATGGCTGAAAGGGCGAGCATGTTTGGTGTGACAGCGACTCGAACCCTTGACCCTCAGATTGCGCGTCGAGTGCCTTAACCACCTAGTCATGCCGGGCCTTCGCGGAGAGCAGTAGAAGTAACTAAGAGTTTTGTCTCTGTATGAAACCAAGGGTGCAACACAGTTAAAATTATTGAAATGATTTAAACTGATAGATTAACTTAACCTTATTCTTAGTGCAGCTAGTTTCCTCTTCTATTATAGAACAATCCTCGTTTTCTCGATTGGCATTTTAGTGTTTATACCTGTGTTTTTTACTCACTCTCCACATGACTACTAAAACTTGATTGTGCTTGATCAAAAATGTATATCAGTTTCAACTTCTTGTGTTTGATTACTGTTGTTTCTACTCGTTTTTAATTTAATCATATGAATTCGGGATTTAATATGGTAGATGATGAAATTTCCTCGGTTGTCGACTGGTTCTGACACGTGCGTCTCTTTCTCAAAGTTGGCGATATTTGGTTGTAAAGTACAGGCTTTAGTTCATGGGGAACTTATTTCTTACGAAAGACTGATGATTCTTTTTCATTTCACCTCAGAATTTTCCATGAGAAAGGCTAGAACTACTAACTGGAAATTTCTTTCTACTGCACCTTCCACTTGTTATCATGCCCTCAAGTAATCCCTTGTGTTAGGTACTGTTCTTTGCCACAGGAGATCTATGGTAAATTTTACAGGATATACTTCCCACTCCCAGAAGATATTTCCATGTTTAACATGTGAGCTTGTGTAGATTGACTTAATCTTCACAACGTGATAATTTAGGTCTTTCGTGTCTTCTTTGCTCAATATATCGTAAGTTAGATTTTTATAATTCTTTTACCATGAAAAATTGGTTTAAATTTGCATTTAGAGTTTGGTTATTACTTTTTTGTTTAATTGTTGGAATATGTATGCGTTTTGCGCAATAGTTACTATTTGTTTATTGTAACTTCAGTCAGTTATTGGGTGTGTTAGTCCATTTGTATTCTTCCTTTCACTGTTTATGTGAGTTTGTAATTTCTTTTTCTTTACTACTGTTCATATCTGACTGGGGATTAGATTTGAGCCAAAGTTTGTTATCGCTAACTGGGTGTCTTTCCATTTTCATGTTCTTCAGGATAGGTTTAAATTTTGTGTATTTTGTGTTATTAGTTTTTTGAGTGGGCTTTTAAATTTGATGTTAATATGTGTTTTATTTTCTAAGTTCCATTAGTGATTTTGTACTTTAGGTGTTGCTTATTGTTTTATATTTCAAATCGACTTTCATAGTCAGTAATGACGAGAAAACCCACTTCTAGAAAAAAAAATATATATGTAAAAACGGCTGGTTTAAGTTGAGAAAATTTTTATGTGGATGCGCAAACAACGTTTCGACCTTCTTCGGTCATCGTCAGGTTCACAAAGAAAGAAAGAGGTAACTGACCGATAACTGACCACATGTTTGAAGGGGGTTGTGTAACTGGGCGTGGGAATGTAGAGAGCGTGCTTAGATGTTTGATTATATTTATTAATATAGGTATAAAGGTGTTCCTTTGTATTGGTTTATTTTGGGCTTGAGTTGTTGTATAAGTAGGGCTTCTTTAATTTTGAGTTTGTTTATGTATATTTCTTTATTTAGTATTTGGGTGTTTTCTATGGTTATGTTGTGTTTATTTGACTTGCAGTGTTCGAAAACATGTGAAGGTGACTTTTTGTGTTCTTTTAACCTGTTGACTGCCAAGTGTTTCAGCTGATACAATACAACTCTAATGCTTCTTCATTTTGTAACTTCTGTCGTGACGCCGTTTTGGATCGAAAGTGAAACCATTTGTAAGTAGGTCAAATGCATTTTTGGTGCTCGACATCTAGCGTTGAAGATAGGTATTATTGAGAACGAATTAATTCGTCCGTGGCACTGTGTTACCGATCGGCTTGAACGAGTTATCTCGTCTACGGCACTGAACAGGTTAATCTGGTTTATATTTTTCCACTTGTTTCTCCAATATAGAAGTCGTGGCAGTTATCACATGGTATTTTATAAATAATGTTGGTGTGGTGTTTGTCAGTGGAGTTTTTACACGGTATAGACCTTAGTTTTGTGCATGGTTTTTGAATAAATTTTGTATTAACTGGAATGTCATATGGTGTTACCAGTTTTTGCCAAATGTTGGTTATTTTTCTGCTGATGTCGGGAATATATAGTATACAGCAGTATGTGGTTTCATGATTTTTTAATTGGTGGGATATATTTACTTTTGTTAGTTGATTTTGCTTTCTGTCTAGGTGTGTGCGTATAATATTTTCTACGGTTTGTGGAGGAAACTATTTGATGTTGATGAAGTATTGTTTTATTTTGTTTAATTCGTTGTAAATTTTATCTGGTGAGCATAGTTTTATGGCTGTGTTTATTTGGTTTTTTGGTATGTTGAGTTTTTGTTTTGTTTCATGTGCTGAGTCCCAAGGAATGTATAGTCCAGTATGGGTGATTTTTCGGTGGATTTCTGTTCTAAATTGTGAATCTGTTCTTGTAATTTTGAGGTTAAGAAATGATATTTGATTGTTTTCTTTCTGTTCACATGTGAAGTTAATGCTGGGATGTATAGAGTTAATGTGATTGAAAAAATTAAGTATGTGTTCTGTAGATGTGAATCCCGCAATCGTGTCGTCTACATATCTGTACCAGTATAGTGGTGGATGTAATGCTGTGTTAATTGCTTGTGTTTCAACTTGTTTCATAAGAATATTGGCTAAAACTGGTGATACTGGGTTGCCCATGCTTAGGCCATTTGTTTGTATATAGTTGTGGTTGTTGAACATGAAGTTTGTCTTTATTGTGGTGAATTCTATGAGGGTTGGTAATTGGTTGCTGGGAATGTCTACTGATGGGTTAGAGTTTCGGATATAGAGTTCTAAGGCTATCGTGCAGGCTTCAGCGGCTGGGACTTCTGTAAAAAGGGATATAACATCGAAACTGGCCATTAAGGCTTTATGATTAGGTTGATAGATTAAATTTGAAATTAAAAGAGTCTTTGATGAATGAGCTAGCTGATGTTACATATATGGAGAATGCCCATGCTATGTATTTACCAACATTGTAATTAAACGATTCATATGTGCACATATTGGGCGTAATGGACAATCTGGTTTATAAGGTTTGGGGATGCTGCTGGCTTTTTTCATTTTTAGTAGTATTTTGTTTAGTTGCGTTTCGTGTGTCTTTGTTGGATTTGTGTGTATTGGTTTAAATTTGTTTGTGTCTAATAGGATGTTGTTCATTTTTTGGATGTGTTCATTATGACTATAGCGTTTCCTTTATCTGCTTTTAGAATTTCAATGTTTTTGTCTTGTTTTAGGTTTTTAATGGAATTAATGTCTCTTTTTGTAAGATTGGTTTTTAGCTTTCTATTTTGTTTTTGTTAGTCTAGGTTCATTTTTTTTTTGTAAGTTATGTAGTTCTTTGTATTTCGTGTTCAATATGGCTTTAAGTAGTTTTTTCTGTAAATTTTGGATAATGTTTGTACATTGATTAAAATTTTTTGATAATTTTACCTTTACAAAGTTAGGGGTTAGTTGTTCCTTTCTACATTGTTGAATGAAATATATGTCATTTCTTCTATTGATAATTCTTTGGTTTAAGTTTCATAATATTGCAAGTATGTTATTTTTATCTATGTTATAAACTCTACAAACTCCTGGGTTTTGTTAGTTCATTAATAATGAGTACTCTCTCTAAGTATGTGTTACTTATGTGTCTTTATGGCTACACTTCACGCTAATTTTATGGGTTCTACAGGTTCTGTCTGAAGGTTTCTACCCTCAGTTGTACTCCTCCATTCATTTCTCAAATCTCTTCCCTTCTTCCCTTATAGTCATCTTACCAAGTCTGTTTAAGATCAATTACACAAAGAAAGTGTCAAATATGTGGTACTCAATCAGGATGGAAGATTGGGGATCTGTCATAGACCTGTCCCATTTGAGCTCTTTCCTGAAGCCACCTAGTTTCTCCAAGGATTCCTGTCTCTTTATATTTCCTCTGCTTTTGCGTCACGTCGTTTTTTTGGCTCGTCCACGAGAGTCACGTCTTCCAGTTCTAGGCACTGCTGTTTGGTCCTTCTTTGGAGACACGTGTTTTGTCGGGTGGTATATTCTGTTGCCTGTCAATTTCATTTGTTGGATCTTTGAAATATCTTTTTTGTGGATGACTGGTTCCTGCTCATCTGTTCTCGTGTCCTGTCAGTCAATCAAACCTGCTTATATCTTCAGGTAGGAATATCTGATCCACTTGGAGAAGTTCATTCTGAACTGCATTCAATATCGTATTCCATTGGTGATTTTCTTCATTTACCATCTTTATTGGGCTCGCACTTTTCCACTTTAGCTCAAGGACAGGAAGCAGGTAGTCTCAATGGCCCTACCCTCTCCTTTTATCACTGCACAAATGTTCTCTCTCTCTTTTGGGGGTGAGCTTCCATGAAAGCTCTCTTTCCTTTGGGTGGAGCTCACATGCATTCATTCAGTGGATGTTTCTTGACCAATGGAACTTCTCCCACAATCTCTTGGATCTGCTTATTACCCTTCCCCCTGGGATCAGGTCCAACCTTGAAGTTTACCATGTTAGAATTTCCCATTCCTCCACCTTGTTCAAAATATCATCTGTTTACTGATTTCTGGTTAATGGTACATTGAGGAAGCTACTCTCTGTTTTCAAATCTTGGAACTATTGCCAGTTCATTGGGATCTGTATCTGCTGCTCCTGAAGGGGTGAGGCGTAATGGCTCATTTTGATTATTCTACTGTCACTGACTACATCTGTGCGTTTTCAGACTCTGGATCATCATCTTTTTCACGGGGCTTATAACTTGCACTATAATGATCACTTGCACTCAGGTGTTTCCCAGTTTCTACCATCTCAATCATATCTGTATTTGAAGTCAATAATAAATCTAAAATATCATTGTTTTTAGTTGGTTCTGTGACCAACAAGGGAAGAAAGCCATCTTGAACAGTTTCTAAAAACCTTTCTCCCTCATGGTTTGACTAGCATTTTCGATCTACATGCCAGAAATTAAAATCATCCATAAGTGTTACTTCATTAACAGCTGAAATCTTAACCTCATTGTAAATTTTCTCATTAATTTCACCTTTATCAGTTGGTGGTCAATAACAAATTCCCACTGAAATCCTTTTCCATTTATATCTGCTAATAGAAACTCAAATTGATTTACTCTTCTTGTTACTATCTCTGATATCTTCAACATCAACAGAATAAAACTCATTTTACATATAAAGCCTTTCATACTCCTCTCATTAGCACTCTGTCCCTCTTAAATAACAATGTACAACAAAGTTTTTGCTTATTGAATACTGTTGGGTGTTCCTTATAGATTTTTGGCTGCTGATCATAAAAATCACATCCAAATTTGCCCATCATGTACCGTTTCATCGAAATTTTCAGTTTTGCTACAATGGAAAAACAATATCAGAGCAACTGGAATCCATCAATGCTTGCTGACTACTGTTGGACACTGCAACGTGATGCACCGGACATTGAATACAAACGAAAACCAGGAGCAAAACACTTTTAATTATGTTGAACTTAATAATGTATTAGAAACATAAACACAATTAAATACATTATCGCCGGTAAACAGTTAACTGTCTATTTCTCAGAGTTCCTACATGATGAAGCAAAACCAAAGCTATATTTGTACATACCCACCAGGTACCTGTCACAATCAGCAAAAACTTTTAAGAAGCAAAATTTTTCAAAAAAATTGTTGTGCAGTGTAACCTGTAACCTTGTATTTTCAAGAAATTCCTGTCATGAAAATCATTTTTGTTTAACTATTTTTCAATTACATTTATTATTTCAAAATTCTTCATTACTACCAATGCTTTCAAGTTATCTATTTTATGTTATACTTCTAACATTACAATAGTAACAATTAAACCTACCCTTATAACCAGTTCTTCAATCCTTTCTTATGGTAAACTTTTCTCTGCCTCTTATTCTTTTTGTATTTAGTTTATCTCAGCTCTCACCACTGTGTAGTTCTAGTTTAAAACTTCTATTATAGCTGAATTAATAGCCCTTGCAATCAAGCTAAACCCTATCATTTTTTTAAAACTAAAAACCAAAATAAGTTCCCTTTTTCTCAGTTTCACTGATCTTACAAGTCTAACGTCTAACTAGCCAATCTGCTCATTATTTATATATTAAACCAAGACTAGCATTTAGCCCTAATATCCTAATTATAACTTTATCTCCATAATTAATTCTGGATGTATCCCTGACAAAATTAAGTTATGACTTTTTCTCTTTAAATTCCTTATCATATTAATTAGTGCCTCTGACCTACCTTTCCCTAAACCATTAGCCCCTATGTGCACAACAAAACTGCATTGCTATTAGCCCACTTCAGTATATTTCATGCTTTGTCAGTTTTATCCTTCATCTATGCCCCTGGACAGCATACACTAATTCTTTTGTTCCTATTTACTCACAAAATATCCTATCCACATCTCTTGTCAAGAAATAATCTAGAACTACAGTCTCTTTGAGTTTATCATCCATATCCTTTTCAGTCCATTTTATTTTCCTTCTGACAAATAGTTCAACATCTGCAGAAGCCAAAGCTGAAATTTGTTGTTCAGTAGAATAGGCTGATTGCAATTAAATCCACTCTTAGGTTTTCTGATCTGAAATAAATAATACTGATGGTTAACCTTTTGAAGTAATGTCTGTGAATGTCTATTTATTGGTCAATAATATTTGATAAATTTTGTGATTATGTAGGTGAAGTTAGAAGGAAAACTAAATATGGGTTAAATCTTATTTTTGGTTATTAGTACTGGTTGTACTTGATTAAATGGCAAAGGCAGACCTTTTGAAGACCCTGGAATACCAGTTGGTAGATCATGTTTTAAGTGCAGGCGATTGCTTATAATCCTTGACTGAACTAGAATGTTGTAGTTGTGCTGTGTTTAAAATTGAACAAATAAGTTTTGGATTATATTGCTTTTTTCTCAGTAATCAACATAAATGTAGGACTTTAGTTGCTCTGTTAATGCTAACATGATTTGGGTTTACCTAGCTAGAGATAGGTTTATTAAGCTACTTAAGGGCTACCTACACTAGCCATTCCTAATATAGCAGTGACACACTAGATTTTTTTTTTTTTTTTACAAACGAATAGTGGAGTTCACCTTTACTTTTACGTTATTATGATCCCATTGCTGAAAGAGAGGGCATGTTTACTGTCAGAAATTTGAATGCATGACCAACAGATTATGAGTTAAATGCTCTATCTGTCAGGTCATGAAATAGGCATTAATGGTAACTGGAAAAGGTGATAATTTTATTGATGTAATGAATGATTAATGAAACAACTTATCAAATAACAAAATAAATTTCCACCTGTGCAGCCTATAGACTGTTATCTCAATAGACCAGTTGGAAGATATTGCTCAGTGAAGAAAATGAAAATATTGCATGTAAAAGTAATGACTATAATTATTACTGTTTTAAAAATTATCTGTTTTGTAGTGTGATAAGGTTGAATCAGTTCAACATAGTTATTGAAGCCAAGAATGATAGCAAAATAAATGTTCCCATATATATATATAAATTAAAAGTCACCTAGTGACAATTAGATTGCTGAAAAGCTTTTGTTAATAAATAAACATATGTTCAATGATAGTTCAATTTCAAGGTCTCAGTTCAAGCAAGAGAGATTCTGTTCAATTTACACTTAGATCAATGTGTGTTAGATTGAATCAAAGTGTAAAATGAACTGGACTTCCCTTGAACTTAGTTAGACTTTGGTATTAAACTGCCAAGAAATAAAATTGCATAAATATAATGATATATGCAAGTACAAAATGACATTGTGACAGCATTAAATTCTCACAGCTCATGAAGTATGCAAATAATTAATAACATGTCAATTATTATAATTACTTCAAGAGTAATTATGTAACACATTTGACCATTTAAGTTTATTAGTATTCAACTAAAAGATACATTTTATTTCAAGGTATGTTGTTGAGCTAATTAAGAAATAATTGTGAATCACACTTTATTGAGAATGGAAGTGACTGGAGATATACAGGATTGGGAGGTTTATTACTAACAAGAAACAGAGATTTTACAAATATGTTTATCATAACAGTGATAATGATACAAAATATGCCTATGTGCAGTTTCCATTTTACTTTAAGAACTTAAATAAACTAGTAATAACAATTGTTAAAACATACATTTTTGTTCTTGTCCTACAAAAGGAAAGCTTTCTGTTCCAGTTCAAACTTGTTATTAAAGATACTAAAGCAGGATATTTTAAAATCTTAAAATTTTTACTTTGAAACTAGAGATGTGTTGTAATGCCTTGTGACAAGAGATGTCAGCCAGCTTGAAACACTGGTTGTTTGACTAAAAAGCTTGTTTGTTTGTTTGTTTTTGAATTTCGTACAAAGCTACTCGATGGCTATCTGTCTCTAATTTAGAAGTGTAAGACTTGAGAGAAGGCAGCTTGTCATCACCACCCACTGCCAACTCTTGGGTCACTCTTTTGCCAACGAATAGTGGAACTGACTGTCATATTATAATGCCCCCACGGTTGAAAAGGCGAGCATGTTTTGTGAGACAGGGATGTGAACCCTCAGATTACGAGTCGCACACCTTAACCCACCTTGCAATGCAGGCCTGACCAAAAAGTTACTGTAAACTACTGATTTATTTCATGTTCACAGACCTCAAAAACAGTGGCTTTACTTGTAGCTACATTAACTGTGAGGTAATTGCAAAACGTATTTTTGGTACTTTTCACAATTCTAATGACTGAAAATTTGTCATGACCAAAGAATATTTTTCAGTTATTGTAATATCACGCTACAGATACTGTTAAATGATCATATGTATAGTACCACTATGTGTAACAAAGAATTGCAACTATTTCATGTATTTAATTTTCACACTTCTAACCACAGATTATCTTTTATTTTCCAAACTTCTTCATTAATGAAATATATATCTAGAATATTTCTGTATTTAGGCTTTTTTAATTCCCTAAAATAACATACTCCTTTGGTAATACAACGTGTTTAAGAAATTTACAAATACTAAGGACAGTGTATTACTTAGAATTAAGAAAATAAAACTTATAACTGTAAAAAATATTCTATACTATAAAAGTCTGTAGTTATCAATGGTTCAGGTTTAGGTAATTCTTGAATTTCAAGAAAACTAGTAACATTTATCCATCTTTTGGATAAATTGTTCAAAATAATTGATTGTTTTTATTTAGACTCCATAATGTTTCATTCTGACTTGCTTTCTTAGGTTATATCTGAAAAACGTAGGTAAACTAATAATACATATTTTATGATAAAGTGAATATTATAAAGATTAACAAAAATAAGAACTGCTTTTAACCTTATTTATAATTAAATTTAATCTGAATTAACTTTGAAAATGTAACTTATACAGTATATACTTAATTCATGTACAAAATAAATCATAACTAATTAGTGAAGTGAAGTATTTTGTTATTATCAATTAATTATTGATCAATCGATCAAACATTTTTAATTTAATTATTTTAATCTTACTTAGCTAATTATTTCCTAAAAGTGTGGCTCACTTTAAGGTAACCATTAAGTATTGATTAATAATTTTATTGAAAAATACAACAAATAACAATATTAATGGTTTATGTTGTGTAGCTGTCAGGTTTAATAATTAATAATGAATAAGAGATCGAACTGTTTTACCATTATTTGTTTCTTTGAAAATAATATTCAAAATCTACCTTATTTTGTATTTAGAAGTTATATTTTAAATTAGATATTTTTGTAATTTTTAAAATACTTTAACTTAAGTAAATGATGTAGCAATCAAATTTTATGTTTTAGTCAAAAAGACTTAAAGGTATTGTCTTTGTTTCAATTGGGAATCCTTGTTTTTCAAATATTGATATTAAGCCACCTTTTAAAGTTAAAGCACTTAAAACCACATATGTTTGAAAAAATTACTGTGCAGTTTTTTCATAGTTTTTAAATTAAACAAAATTTCAAAAATATTTTACCTTTTGCCTTTTTTTTTACTGAAAAGTTAATAAATATGCTTTAAAGGTAATAATATTTTGTGTAAGTTTATTAAATGTTAAACTAAATGTTTCTTCTATTATTGGGTAGGTTTAAACTATGTTTTGGGTAATTTAGATTATTAGCTTCAGTTCATTTACACAATCAATTGTTCAGCTGAAATAATATAAAACATGCTATATTTTACTTAATGCTTGAATAAAAATAACTGCACATTAGTGCCCAATGATTTTAGAATGTTTAATAATTTGAATTACTGTCAAGTGTCTTTAAAATAAATACAATACAGAAGTTCTTCATCTTAAAATAATTGCGTATTATCACTGATAATATAATTCTTATTCATTGTTATTGTTGGTTTAGTGAATGATATTCATCACTGTGTGGTATGCAAGTACTACCTGTCTAACTTTCCTATAGTTTATATTTAAACTTACAAAAGTATTTAATTTTTTATTAAAGTTTTAAATTGTAACATTATAAAACTGGTTGAGTTTGTATGCTAATCCAACCACATGTAACTTTCTATAGCAGAATCTAATCATAACTACTGTGTTGTAGGATGTTTATATCATTTGATATTTTATCTTGTGTATGTGGGGAAATTTCTTGTAACTGTTAAATGGAGTAGAGATACTGCTGGAATATAACAAATATCATTTTTTATTTAATCACTTACAAAAAGAAGTGGGATTGGAAATGCAGTTTTGGAATTTTAAGAAAGATTTGTTTCTGGTGCTTCAAGACCCAATATTCACTGTTAAGCCTCATCCTAGTTTCAATGTTTATCTCAAAATGTTTTTTAGTGTTTTTCGTTTAGTTCATCTTAAAGTAAAGATTTTATTAATTTATTTCGTTATATGTTTCATTTTGTCACAACAGTGTGCTAGTCCAGTGTTTTTTTTATATTTATCCTATAAATATAATATTTGTTTTTATCCAACTTCATACCATATTTTGTCTGTTTCATCCATCTGCAAAAATGTGTGCTTCTTGCAATTAGCAGGTTAAATTATATGATGAAATCAGACTCAAAGAATGCTTTCAGAATTCAAGTAGGTTTGTATTAGTTTTGTATCCCATTTAAGTGGTTGAAAGAACTTACATTACATGATTTCAGTGGGAAGAGAGTCTTACGTATATCAACAATATCTTGGTGTTTGGTTGTACATTTTAGATTGCAATTCCAAACCTGCACATGACATTCAATTCATATACAGAACAGATCAAACATAATCCAAATATATGTTTTATCATTACTTACAAAATTGGTTAAATGAATGATAAATGGATTTTAATCATAATAAATGCAAGGTAATACATATAGGCTATCAAATTTGAATTATGTGTGTAATTTTGATGAAGATAACCTCAATATTGTTATGAGAGAAATGGTTTTCTTGTTTTAGTTCATCAGTCTTTCAATCCAACCAAGCACTGTTAGTAGCAGGACAAATAGAATTCCTTTTAATATCTACAGAAACACTTGGTACAAGTACAGAGAGGTTATAATTTCATATTTTAGGTTGTTTTGTTCACCCTTGTATGCTTTACCTTAAGAAGGACATTGAATTGTTGGATATGATTCAGGGGAGAGTGAATAGGAAAATATCTGAGATAAAAAGTTATCACACAAGGACAGGCTAAGATTTCTGAAATTGTTTTCTCTTGAAAAAAGAAAGTTTAGAGACATTTATGAGTTTAAAGGAATTGATAGTGTTGATGTATAATTTTTTTCATTCTTAATGGTGGCACCAGGTTGAAATGGGTTGATTTCAGATGTAGTGGATCCAGTTAATTTAGGAGAGTTTACAGTAAGTCTTGATAAATATTTAAATGTTAAGGGCTGGCTTTGAGTGTTTTAATTTAAAGTTCACTGGATGTGATAGCCTAGATGGATCACAATGACATTGTTGTTCTTAAATTACATATACCTGTATATACATTTATATTCTAAAATTTCTGAAAATACAAACACACCTTAGAATGATTTCTTTAGGTAAAATAGAAATATAAAACAGATGACATTACTTATTCCTAGTTTTTTGCACGTTTATGAAAATGAGATAGTCAAAAACTGTTTTTAGATTGTTGAATGAAATACCTGAAATACATTGTTAAACTGATGTATAATGTGTAGATGATTTTAAGCAATAAATAAGAATAAACAATGACGTTTTTCCAAAGTGTATTTGACTTTACATGCATTTTCTTAAACTAGGATTTATAAATATATAAATCGAATATTTCAAATATAGCAAATATCAATTCTTGGTTACTGGTGAATCTGAATAAAACTTTCTTGATGAAACTTGTATTCATCTTATTATGTGTAGGAAATATAAGTTACCTTTTTGTATATATATTGTTAAACTATTATTAACTATGTCTCTTACTGTTGTATTTGGTTCTAGGCATTGACAGTGATTTTCACAATTGAAATTTATTTGAAACTTCTTGAACAAGGAAAACAGTTTTTTGAGACAGGCTGGAATAGTTTCGATATACTAATTGTGGTAACAACTTTGCTTGTGGATGTTTTTCCCAAAAGTCATGGGGGTCTGTCAGTTTTAAGAGCCTTTAGACTGGTAGGATTATTTTTTCTTTTCCTAAATATGTTTAACATGTTTATTTATCGTAAGATCTTTATCATTTTAAACTATGAACATTGTAATAAACTTTAATATTACTGGTTGTAAAACAGTTTCTATGTATTTAACAGTAAAATCTATCTGTTAATCCTTGCTACTGCAGAACTGTAACGTGTAGATTTTGAAGTCAATATATATTTTATGTATCCTACAACCAGTCAGAGATGGATGTTATTTCTATCAAACCGTTAAAAAACACTAAAAATGGGGTTTTGATATCCGATATCCGTGGAAGACAGATTATAGCCCATCGTGTAGCTTTGTTGTATAACAGGAAACAAATAAGGAACTCAGATTATTTGTTGTAATCATGAATATAAAAATTCAATAAACCGAAGGGACACTAGTCACCAAAATATTATTTATGTTTGTTTTTTTTGTTTCATTGTCTCTAACACAATTGGAACGTTCTTTTACTTCTTTTGCTTCTACACTGTACCATTCTTTGATTGGATGATTGATTAGATGTAAGCACAAAGCTACACAATGCTTTATCTGTGCTCTGCGCACCGCAGATATCGAAAAACTGGTTTATAGCAGTGTGAACCCGCAGACAAGCCGCTGCCCACGGGGCACACTGTATGAATAACAACAGGGAGCAAAATATAACGTTGGGACTGGACCACTTTTTAATTTCGAGAAAACCCACTTATAGAGAAATATATATGTAAAAACGACCAAAAATAGCACAAGCTCGTATCTGGGAAAACGAAAGTAACTCTCTAGTTTCAACCAAACGACCAACATTAAATGATTACTTTCCCAATTTTTTGCCTCTTTAAGGTCTGACATTTACCTAATATCAGAGGATGCAAACTAGATTTCCAAGAAGTTAAAATATATCCCAGATACATATCTTCTCAAGGACCCTCCAGACTATCGTATTGTTCTTGGCTGTGGTTTTTGGATAATTCGTTACCCAAGCCCTGAAAAGAGACCCTTTTTTCAAGCAATTGAATTTCAATTTTAAATAATCTTCAGTAATTATACCATAGTATTTATTATAGAATCTGCTCTCACTTGAATTCTAACCCGTGCATTATAATTAAAATGAAGTATCTCTTTGCTTGTGTCACTGTGTCTACTAATACAAGCAAAGCTCGATCTTCCTCTTTTTCGGCTCGTTGAGACCTCTTCACATCTAGGCCCGGCACCCTCCATGATGCTCATTAAATAATAACCAAGTTAACTACTATTTGTACCTCTATTTAGTAATGCCAATTATCTCATTTATTTTCCTTTTCTCAAGTTACGCCGAACTTCTGAACAAGCACGGGGCTGAAAAGAAACAACAGTTTCTGAGCGCTCCTGGGTTGCCTCGCAGGTTTTGCCATTGAGGTTTCAAATCCAAAACTACTACCATGATAAATAGGGAATAATTTTTTATCAAATAAAAGCCACGAAATGGCGTGAAATAAAAACACTAGAAGGTACTGGTTGTTGTTGTGATGGTGTTTTCACCATTCAGTCATCAATATCGTATACCATCTGTGGTTCGAGTTAGGCAGAGAATTCGTTTTTTAGGTTTATTTCAGAGGTGTTCAAACTGATTAAGATCTGGGGACCGTGGTGGACAAGGGAGATCTCTAAAAATTTATCTCAAAATGGCTGGTATGGGTATTAACACTTTTACTGCTTAGGTTAACAAAAGTTAACCTGAAGATGACCTAGGAAGATCGAAACGTTGTTTTCTGCTTACCAATAAAAGTGTTAATACCCATATTAGCCGTTCTGAGATACATTTTTATTTCAAGTGGATTTCTCGTCATCAAATATATGTATAAAGCTCCTGTTATGCTATTTAAACCGTGCACGCAGAATTTGGACATGATGAGCTTGAGCTCTATCGTCTTGAAATTAGCATTTCATTCAAAATTAAGCTGAGATAAGATATGGCGTTCATTCTATCTTCTAAAGGGACCAAGGATTTCAGGGTTTGCTTTGTAAACATGGCCCAAACCATGATTTCACCGCGAAAGGCATGGACACTTGAAACTACACAAGAGAGTTTGAGTGATTCATGTAGGTTTCTCCAAAACTGTTTTCTGTATTTATATAAAGAGGCCACATCAACTCTCACCAATTCTCTCTTATTTGGCCATTGTTTGCACTTGTTATACCACTCGAGATGGTGCTTCTTGTTGGTAACCGAGATTAGTACTTTGTGTATTGTTATTACGTTCTTTGCAAGGCACGATAAAGATCGGTGTGGGTTGTCCTGCATTGAATGACTCTGTCAATTTGTATACTATTTTACTACGGTTGGGCGTTTGGATTCTGTTGTTTAACCATCTGCCCTTTTTGTCGGAGGTTGTTTGTTTTTAATAAAGTTCCATTTTGAACAAGATCATGTAAAACACAAACAGTTGGAAAAGAACATATAAGAAAGTTCAGTTGATTTATATTTTTAAATACACATCGTATTTTTTATTGCTATTAAACTAACTCTGGGATTTATTTTTAGCTATGTAAAATGTAGAGAGAAAGAACTGACTCTCGTGTGGGTGCTCTAGTGTTTTTCCGTATATTTACAATCAGAGCCAAGCAAAATATCATCTTCGTGGTGTAATTATTAACATAACTTTGTTATTTTTCATATTGGTCACGAAATTAAGTGTTTACTATTTTAGTTATGCTCTGAAGAACGAATACTATTGTTTAAATCTAAACTGTGTTTGTAATTAGGATTCCATAGTTTCGCCCTCTTCTTCTTCACATGTCAGTAATAATGGAAAATTGAATTCATAATTCATATTTTTGAACACTTCATATTGAATGCTTACTAAACACAGTTTCTGGATTATTCTTCAGTTTTATTCCAAAGTTTTAAACTACTCTTTAACAAATACAAAGTCTAATAGATAGAAGGCAATCAGAATGAAGCTTATATTTATGGTCAGTTGTAAGTAATATACCGTATTTTATGCATTATAAGACCCTACATCGTGGAAGACGAACCCTAGTTTTGGAAAGACAATTACAAGAAAAAATATTTTGACTCAGTAACCAACACCGCGATGCAGCCTTGACTTTTTTTCAACCTACTGAGTAAATACAGTCAAATACATCTTATTCTTCACAGTATATCGATAATATTAGTTAAATTGAATGTTTTATGCTATTGCAAATACTTGTAATTGATAAGTAATGAGATTACGATTTGTATGAGAAGCCGTTTTGAGTAGACCAGAAGCTAACCTCTTACCTAAATCCATCACTTTTGTCTTGGAAGACGCATGGGGATTTTTCATGTTTTTTTTTTAAAGTGAGTTTTACAAAGCGTAAAATACGACGTTGCTTTTCATTCTTTCTAAAAAGATTTTACCATTTATTAAATTTGGTTTTGAAAGAAGTGAAAACTGAAACATCACAGAATCTACAACCCGTGATATTTAAGTTAGGTATTTCTTTGAAAATATTTCATTTTCACTAAAGTTTCACAGATAAAAGTATAAGTTATTATTTTATTTTTTAGATTTGTTTATTAAAGCTCGCAGGATCATGGTCTACAATGATGATTCTGTTAAACGTAATCATTAACACATTTGGATTCTTGTGGGATTTGTCTCTCATCCTCACTATCATAATTTATGTTTTTGCTGTTCTGTGTATGCACTTATTTTTTGATCATTACAGCAGTCAAAATTTCGCACCAGATCCCTAATTCAGGTAGGTGGTTTAAATGTTTTATTCACATTTTTATGAAGTATTTTGTTATAAATAAAAACAAAAATGTATAGCTTGTTGAAAGAGACACATTACTTTATTTGAAGTATATAAAATAACACATTTTACACTGAAAGTGATCTGTGACTCAATAAAGGAACAAATAAAATGTAAAAAAACAACAACAATGTATTAATTATGAATAAATTTCGAACGGTGTATATAAAGTTATTTTGATACAGTACAGAACTTGAATAGTATTTAAACGAAGTTTGTCTTTACATATATGCACGTGTGCATCTGATTATTATTCAATTACTTATCTATCTGTATTTTGCGTTATATCTTTATCCTTTGCTTATAGAAATAGCGTACAGTTTTAGATTTTATGTTCTTTCTTTCTTTTCATTCATTGCAAAACGACTTTCGATGTTTGTCAGTTTTTGTAGTTTATATCACACCTATTCAAAAATAAATACCAAAGTTAAAGCACAAAACTTAAATTTACCTAAATGTAATGCTTTGATTACTTTCATATCCTACTTGAAATTACTCATTTATACCATAATACTGTCTTTATAGCTTTGTTTTCATAGCATAAAATAGCATGATGGGTATTTTAATTTTTGTAACATTTTCAGAGCATAAAACTACACTGTTGATGGGTATTTAACTTTTTGTAACATCTTTGTAGTAAATACTATCATTCGGCCTTGTAGGTTATGTTCTAAATACTTGCATAGCATCTATTGTATCGAGATCTCTGCAGCCTATCTTCCAAGGTATAGGGTAGCATAATAAACGTTTATTGAAGATTCGTAGATTGTTTAAATTCTTAAATTAACAAAAATTTATTAGATCAAAATACTTTGAGATTTTCACCGTGAATGTTTATGCTTGTACGTTTAAATACTTTGACTAATTATAGCCTGATTAACAAAGCCTGAATACTAAGCTACCGTGACTTAGTATTCAGAATTATTTATAATTTGTTTGTTTTAATCAACATCTGTATACCATTTGTAAACCTGTATACAATAGAGCTACAACTTTTATTGTTTAAATACAATACTTTATGATTTTTATAATTGTTTCTACAGATGGAACTTTTCCTCATTTTCCTCATTTATTGATGATAATGTTTCGGGTATTGTATGGGGAATGCATCGAGCCATTGTGGGACTGCCTTAGAGCTTACAGAAATGATCAAAAGTTAGGTTGTTATATTTTCTTCGTGAGCAGTCTTGCAATAGGTAACTTTCTGATGTTGAATGTTTTTCTTGCATTACAACTCAACTCGTTCAACGTGGAAGAAGTTCAAGCTAGCTTCCAGGTATCAGTGTGACGTCTTAATATAATCATGTTTTCATTTAATAACATGTAAGAATTTTCCACGGTTTTTATAATATATTATCTACGTAACAATTTCAATTTCTTTAAACAATAACAAAATATAAATGACAGCTCTCTAAAAGAGAATAGTTTAAAAGTTCTCTACGTTTATTTTGTATTAAATTTTATGATGACATTTTAAATAATAACCGTAGGATGGAGAAGAATTAGAAGCCACTACGCATAAAATTTGTAATAAATGTAACATAGACTGGTGTTGTTTTTACACATTTCTCTTCACTTGTCCATTTAATTATATAAATAAAAAGTGTGTAAAAGAATAGTGCTTTAGAATTGTCCTTTGTCTCCCAAAATTCACTGCCAGAATTCGTTAAACGAGAGTGTGATTTCTTTCCATCTTTATTTTCATTCAGCCCATAGAAGTGGTGAACTAGAAGAAAGTATAGTGGCTGAATGTAAAGTGTTAGCAAGTGTATATTATATGATGCTGAAAAATGTTCCATAACAGAAATTGAATTATATTAGTTGATGAGATGTTAAGTGCTCAAAACACTACTTTATCACTGAATAAATGTACGGAGGTAAGTTGTTATTTCAGACAAGAAGCAACATGTCTGTGATAATCCAGTCGAAGAGACATCTCGTACATCTTGAAACAGTTATTCAGTTGGAAGAAATAGTTTTCATAGAGGATGAACTGGTAAGTTTATTTAGTAAGTTCATGCAAGGATGGCATTATGAGTCTGGAATCAAGATGAGAGACATTTGATACGAATCACTTTAAGACGACAAAGAATGTTGGGAAAGGTGATGTGGCCACACACGCATTCTGGATTGGAATAAGTAACTTGAAGACCAGACATAGTGCATGTTGTATACAATTTTTTTTTATCAGTAAGTACTTTTATTACATCCTTTGGAGGGGCACGTCAAATTATAAATGGATAACGCTCTCTCTCCGACCAAGTGAAAGAAATTATTTGTTGCGTAAGTCATGGAGAATGACTGGGCATTTATTGTAAATAGATTCTAGATGTCTTAAGAAACTTGGATTTGTCTTGGTCCTGTGAAAGATAAGTATGCAACAGTAGATGAAGCATTGGTGGAATTATCAGATGAAAGGGTCGTGACATAAATATTAAGAGACGTTCATTTCAGAGAATAATTGTTAATACTTTATTCAGTCGGATAGCGAGTATGTCGTTGAAATGATTTTTGAGGTTTTGAAATGGTTATAAGTATACTTGATTTAACGATCTCTATGGAAATAAGTAACTGAAGGAACAATTATTATATCAAACAATTTGTGAGTAGGCTAGGAAAGTAGATTCTAAAGGCTATTCATCAGGCATTTGTTTAATAATCAATGTTCTGTTATAAAACGTAGAAGTCAGAGATATTAATGGTGTGTGGTCATAAATGAAGCAAGGTTAAACGAATGTTTTGTAAGTATATGGTAAAAGCGAAGAACTCATACTTTAGTACATTCAAGTTAATGATTATGGAAGATAAATAAGCTTTTCAGGTTTTTGTTCTAACACAGATAGATCAGTGGTTTTCATGTGAGGTGCTTGTCAAATATAACTCCTAAATATTTAGATATATTGGAGAGCTGAATCAGAACCTTACCGATTTTGATGTTGAATAATTCTGAATTACAGCAAGATTTGAATAATTTATTTCAGGTAGATACAAAGAAAATAGTCCAAATGTTACCATTTGATGAAAGGCGCGATAACCGACGTCAAAGATGGAAATAGCCAACGTCAGCTTGAAGAACCATGTTGATAGAAGATATAGCTGGACACCAACGCAATCAAGCAGTGTCATCTGCATACTGAAATAACTTAAATAAGTAGAGAAGGTAAAGGCATGTATGATATATACATAATATTCAGAAGAAACTGCAAAACAAAGGCTTGTGGCACTCTTAAAAATGAGGAGGTCTGTAATTGATATTTTCAATAGATATTATTGCTTCTCGATCGATGAGAAGAAATGAAATTAACCAAATTTGTGTTAGAAGAGAAATAATTCAGCAAAGTGTTATAAAAAAAAAAGATCCATAATACCAGACGATATTAAAATTCTGCTTGAAATAGAAAAGGAGGAGACATGAAAGCGCATTGATATTAAATGGTTAGTAATTATATTGGATAGTTTAAGAATCGATATTATGTAGAAAGTTGTGGACAAAAATAGACTTTTTTACTGGAGAAAAGGAAATGGTTAGATATAAAGTGAAAAAAATTAATGCAAAAATTCGTTCAAATGTTTCGCTAAAAACACCGGTTAAAGTGATGAGCTAGTAAGAATTAACATGATGGCTTAGAAGGCTTGAGCAACAGAAGGATATTAGAAGACTTTCACTTTCTTGTATAGTATCCAATGCACATTATAACTATATCTAAAAGTGTCGAGAAAACGTTACAATTTGCATGGAGTTTGGCGTAGTTCCAAATAATTGAATCCATTAGGTGTGAGAGCAGTGTTCGTTTCATTTATTTTAAAATATCATATATTAATATTCAGATATTTACCATCAAGTATATGGTCAAAGTGTGTTGATAATTCTGTAAGGAAGAACTACAAAGTTCTGGAGTTCTGTGTTAGTAGTTTCAGCATCAGCGGTAAAGCTAGTCACCAAAGGTTTTCTGAAACACTATTTACATATGTAGTATAACACTTTAAAATTTATGGCTAAAACACTGAAAGAGAGCGAATAATTGAAACCCAGTGCACGTAAAATTGTGCAAACAGTATGTTATTTTTTACATTCTTCTTAGTTTGTCACATATGTTAGGCGTATTAGTTTTAACTGTTTCATCAGCTTGTGGAGTTTAAACCTTGACATGACAGTACTGAATATCTAAGTATCATTTCAGAAAGAAAAAATATTTGATCTTATTATACAGCCGAATGATGGATCTTGGTTTTGTTTGAAAGACTTATTTGGTAATAAACTGTGGGAGATCTACAGATTTACAACGCTAAAATCAGCGGTTCGATTTCTCTTGGTGGACTTAGCAGATAGCCCAACTTGGCTTTGCTATAAGAAAACACAAATTGTGGGAGATAAAAGATAGATATTTATTTATCTCAGGAAAAAATAAAAGAAATGTGGAAAAACACTTGCAGATTACACGATTTTTATTTTAAAAAAAAAACTTTAAACAAATCGTTTTCTAAAATTTCGTCAGCTTTCGGCGCTTAGCCGCATCTTGAACTGGTACTCGTACGTGTCATCCACCTTTTCATCTCCGATCATCACCTTCTATTGAGTATACAAGACTATCTCTATCGTTTTTAATAATAGGTCCCTCCAATTTAAATTGATTTGATTTTGAAAGAGCTTTTACTAAGTTTGTTACCAGGGTTTGAGCTATAATTTACAAAAGTTTTCTTTCCACTTATCATATTATCGCTAGTTCACTCTTTCGTCGAGGATCATCAAGATGCTATTTTCATCAATGGTATTATTTCTTGATACTTCAGTCTGAACGTTGAAGACCATTACTCTGTCTTTTACTTTATATTTTATCCGTATCAAACATGTTCCAAACTCATTTCGCTCTTAACCTTTAAAAATATGCTGACGATACAGATTTGATCGCCACTTGTTCAACTGCTGTTACTCTTAACAATGTTCTGCAAACTGCTGTCAACGAAATCTTGGTATGGTGACATCATTGATGTCATACTCTTAAAGGGACCAAAGCACGCCTATTCTATTGGTTAGAAACATCATAAATACTATCCTTGTCACAATCCATTTCTATTCATTTTGTTCTCATAGGTATAGTTCCTCTCCAAAAATCTGATGTACTCAAATATTTGAAAGTCACTTTTGATAAGCACTTCACATAAAAAGTACAATTGCCATTTCTTCGGCAGAAATTCACTCAGCATCTTCAATTTCCTCATGTTTGACAAGAACTTACTACATGATAATTCTTACCCACTCCCTATAAAGGAAAGGTGTGCCTCCCGTTCAACAACTTATTAACTTTATTTTTATTCTTGGAAGGGGAGATCTTGACCATAATGCTGCACCCATAGGTTTACCACTTTATATTTTCCTTCCTAAGTTTGTTTACCTTTAACTCTAGTGTTTGACGACTACAATTGATCGATATTGCTTATGTAATCACCTCCAATATTGTCCTTCCTTTCTTCCATGGAGAGCACTAATTATTTGTTCTGCTGTCCAGCTATTGTATACTGTTGGTATTCTCTCATGGCTGAAGAGAAAGTGCAATTCTCTGATGACCTTTCAGTCGGCCTGGCATGATTAGGTGGGTTAAGGCGTTTGACTTGTAATCTGAGGGTCGCGGGTTCGAATCCGCGTCGCAACAAACATGCTCGCCCTTTCAGCCGTGAGGGCGTTATAATGTTACGTTCAATCTCACTATTCGTTGGTAAAAGAGTAGCTCAAGAGTTGGCGGTGGGTGGTGATGACTAGCTGCCTTCCCTCTAGCCTTACACTGCTAAATTAGGGACGGCTAGCACAGATAGCCCTTGTGTAGCTCTGCGCGAAATTCCAAAACAAACAAACAAACCTTTCAGTCTGTGGGCTGGAGTTAAATGAAAGTGTAGCAATAAATATTTATGTTTCTTACCATTCAGTCTAATAGACTGGTTTTGGTCTTGAAATAGAGGAATCTTGGATAATATAGAATTAGAATTCGACGTAAACAAACTAAGAAGAATGCACTTCACATGATTTTTTTTGTCACAGATATTAGGTTGAGGACTTAATAATCCTTTTAAAGTATTTCACTGTCTATTCAATGAAATAAACAATTTTTCAACTGTTGATAAGCCTTTATTAAAAGTAATAATGAATTGCTGGTAGTAATAACAATTCTTTACTATATAATGTTTGAAATATTTACGTTTTTTCTAAAAGGTGTATGATTATCAAACTCTTTGAACTTCAAAAACTATCATTCTTTGAAAACGTGGCTATTTTGGTTTGTAGGAAGACAAGAAAGGCGGGTTTCGTTCAGCAATAAATGATCTAAGGCTTTTAATAAAAAACACATGCCGTAGATTATTACATTCCTTTGATATGAACAAGATTTCAGATACAGAGGGAGGCGTTGTTATAACCATTACGTTGACATTCAGACAACTTTTCTAAGAGAGAAAATAGTTTCTGTTTGAATTTTAGATGATTTATTGGATTCGCGTGTTTTTTTCTCTATAATGATCCATCTGAAATATATTTAAAAGTTTCTCTATAATGATCCATCTGAAATATATTTAAAAGTTTCTCTATAATGATCCATCTGAAATATATTTAAAAGTTTCTCTATAATGATCAATCTGAAATATATTTAAAAGTTCAAGACATAATTTTTATACACAATTTTTTACAAAAGTGTTAGTACAAGAGAATATCTTGTCATTCTTTCCATTTTATGGACTAATTCATCTATGTCATTACAGAATGTAAATTTCAACACTATGGTAATGCTTCACTGATCCTTAAATGTTTCAGGGTGGGAATACTAACAATTCTTTAGAATTTCCCTATACTTGTACCAAGGGCATGTCGTACTGATCAAATTTAGAATCTGAAATAACTATCATAGCACCCTATGCAACCATATAGAAATAATCTAGCATGTAAAATAAATCAATTTAATAGCACTACACAAATAAGCCTTCGTAAAAGCAGTGTTTAACGTTATATATTAAGTTTTGTTGTCATGCCATAGACGAAAAATCGTAGATAATTACGAGTAAAGCAGAGAGTTCGCATAAAAACTTTGCGTGATGCTAGTTGGACTGTCCGACAAATTGTTGCAACTCAAAATGCTTCCGAAACACTGTCAAGTACATCCTAGAATGTGAAACCGAGACAGATAAATTTAAAAATAGAAAAAGAAGAAGCAGAACACCTAAACTCAGTGAGACTGATGTTAAGTTTCTTTGTTTATGTAGCCTTCAGGACAGAAGGAAGACTGTCACTGATCTCAGGCAGGAGATAAGTGACAGTAAAGTGTCCATATCTACAGTATGAAGAAGACTTATAATACAAACGCTTGACTGTTGATGATTGAAAAAGGGTGCTATGGACGGATGAGTCCAAGTTTGAAATATTAGGTTCAAAGCGTATGTCCGACGGAAAAAACGGTGAAAGATACTTACTTCAATGCATGACATCTACCATGAAGCATAGGGGGAGGCAGTGTGATGGTTTGGGAATGTGTTTTTGCTGAGTCAACAGGAGACGTTTGAAAAATAGATGGAATAGTGGACAGCGCAAGTACCATTAAATAGCGATCCGTCTTGGTATACCTAGTGGTTTTTATTGCAAAGAAGGTAATAACCCCAAGATATGGGATTTGACAGATTAAAAACTTGAAAAAACAAAAGTTACCTCCAAAGAATCTCTACGGGAGTGTATTAAAGACATTTCGAGTTAAATTCCAAAGGGCACTTTAATTAAATATATTACAAGAATACCTGAAAGACTGTCTGTAGTTATTAAAGCAAAAGGAGTGGCATACAAAATATTAACTGTTTACTAAACTCAAGCACTTTCACTGAGTTCCTGTTATACTACATGTGAAGATTAATAACATTTTGATGCTGCATCTATGAGTTACTTGCTATTGCTCTTAAGTCATAAAGTGTATCTATTATGATAATACTCAGTTTTTGTCTGTTCTGAAAACGCACTCGCATCTATCTAAATAAGTATCACACGCCTTTCATTTCATCGGATGGAAACAAAAAGCGAATATAAATATACTTTAATAGAAATTTTTAAAACGATACATTAAATACATTAAATTTTGAAAAACACCAACATGGGTCTTAGAATAACATAATAAACTCGTTTACTGATAGTAATGAGTACGTCAAAATTTACTCTTCACTAAACTAAATGAAAAACATAGGTAACTGTTATACTTGTATCTCTTTATAGAACATAAAGCGTAGTTAATACAAGCTAAAAACACTGTTAGACTCAAAACAAGTGGGATTATAGATTTTGGTATCTGCCGTTGGAATTCTTTCGTTTTATTCCAGAAATTCCATATTTAAAAAAGTACTGTTGTAATAAAGATGCTAATTTGGCCACAAAGATTTTTCGGGTCTTTGCTAATTATTTGATAAATCATAAAGTAAACTGAATTGTTTTGTTTGTCTTTTGTTTTATTATTAATCTTTACTCTTCTGATAATCAAAGAGCTAGGTACGTCTAATTAGCTACTCTCAGCAAAAAAAACAAACTTTAATAATGTGTTAAACGATGTGCTTTGTATGTTTTCATTTGCATGCCACTCAATGTTAAATTTATTTCAAAACAGTTACTTTGTTCTGGAATACATATTAAAATATAAATAATTCTTTTGTTCCTTCACATACTGAATGTAGCGCATAAACATACGGACTTAAGTGTAAATATATGTATGCTGCCAGGAACAATTTAATACAGAAAATTACTTTTCAGATTACCACTAATGTTCATTTTTACTGATTAGTTAGTGTACGTTTATTGATTCCATACATGGCTTAACGAATATAATTGTTTTTAGGCTTAATATTGTATGTTCCCTGAGTGGGCGGTATGTTTACTGACTAACAATATTAAAATTTGGAGTTCGATTTCCTGCTGTGGACAGATCTCTTGTAGTCCACTGTGTAGATTTATGTTAACTCAACAATACATATATCTATATCATTTTCTTTTTTGAGGGTAAGTGTTCTGTTAATGAGTCGACTGATCGTTCTTACAACTGACAATCTTCCATCAGGTATTTAAAATTTTCATCCCTTGAAAGTTCGTAAAAAATATCTTTGTGTTTAGTTAAACTTCACAATCTACTGTATTCGTTCAACATGTTAAGTTAATACGTTCTACGTTTACAAACATAACGATATGGACAAGAAAAGTTTAAAAGAGATATCAACTCTCATCAGGTACGTATTTAGGTGTTGAAGTAGGTCGGGTTTTTAGATGTTAATTGTATAGATACTGCTGAATTCTCGTGTTAAGAAAGTGAAATTTGTGTTCTATCTTCTAAGGTTTTCTTTCTTTTGCTTTTGAATACCAGACATGTCATCTTGCATTGTGAGATAAACCTTAAAATATGAAACACATAATGCAAGCGTCATCAAAAATATCCATTTGCAGACTCTGTAAAAAAAGACGGATAAGTAATTTTGTTCATTTTCAGAAATATTAGGTTTACCTACCTATTGTTTCTTTATCTTTCAGATATTGTCCTTCTTCTGTACGAGATAAACTCAAAACCGTGAAACATCGTGTTCAACTGATTGTGAATTCTAACTACTTTGAATCATTTATATTGATTATAATTGCTATCAGTAGCATTACGTTGGTAAGTTTTTTTCATGTCTTCTATTTTTACATACGTAAAAATGGCCAGGTAGTTGGCCAGGCGACTCGAAAGGTGCGTGTCGAAGGTTTGAATCCCCGTCATACCCAACATGCTCGCCCTTTCAGCCGTCGGGGTGTTGTAATGTGATGGTCAATTCCGCTATTCGTTGGTAAAAGAGTAGCCCAAGAGTTGGCGTGGGTTGTGATGAAGAGCTGCATTCCCTCTAGTTTTACACTGCTAAATTAAGGACAGCTAGCTCAGATAGCTCTCGTGTAGCTTTGCGCGAAATTAAAAAAAAAAAAAACAATACTTTTCACATATAGACATAACAAGTAAAATCTAACTTAATACTAATTGTAACTTCAAGTCTTTGTTTAAGATATTTTTTTAAACAACAGATGTGGTCACGGAAGACTACATTCGAAAGTACTTCCTTAATGAAACGGCGAATTAACATTAATAAAATATATCTGATTATCAATAAGCCTAACAGTTAAGACGTATAAATCATTTCAGTACATTTTACTCGTCTTTATACAAGATAGTTTCTTATACATATAATTTAGATATGTCCTTCACTATAAATTCTTAACCATAGCAGTCTGCGTAATGCTTATATAGGGTTTTGATTACATATATAATTATTGCACTGTGTACTACATACTATAAATAAACTTTTTCGTTTATCTCTCGAAAGTGTTATGCTTAATTACAAATAAACAAAGAAACAATTTAATCTTTATGTAGGGTTTTGATTATATAGATAATTATTCCCCGCTGGTACAGCGGTAAGTCAACGGATTTACAACGCTAACATAAGGGGTTCGACTTCTCTCGGTGATCTCAGTGGATAGTTCGATGTGGCTTTGTTATATATAAATACAAACGTATAATTATTGCAGTATGAACTACATACAATAAATAAGTTTCCTCGTTTATTTGCCAAAAGTATAAATTTATGTTTTAGGGATTTCACATAAATTCTTTTGCTTGATTTGTTTCTTAAGATAAAGCTTAACAGAAAGGTGCATACGTTGTGCCCAGAACCTGTATCAACTTGCCGTAGAGCTACAGGTGGCATTGTATGCATTTAGTGTATAAGTTATATAATTTTTCAATCTTGGCGTTTAAGTGAAATCAACAACAAACAAACCGAAGTTTGTGATTTATTCAACATTAACATTTGTCCACCACCTTATCATAACGTAAGACTATACTGTAGTCAATATGCGCTCTGTCCATAGCAGGCAATCGAACCACAGATTTTAATATTGTAACTTAGTAAACATATCACAGGCTCAGTCATGGAACATAAATTCAATAAACAAAGTAACTGTCGGTAATCACATAGTTTACGGCCCGGCATGGCCAAGCGCGTTAAGGCGTTCGACTCGTAATATGAGGGTCGCGGGTTCGAATCCCGGTCGCACCAAACATGCTCCCCTTTTCAGCCGTGAGGTCATCATAATGTGCAGTCAATCCCACTATTCGTTTGTAAAAGAGTAGCCCAAAAGTTGGCGATGACTAACTACCTTCCCCTTAGTCTTACACTGTTAAATTAGGAATGGCTAGCACAGATAGCCTTGATGCAGCTTTGCGTGAAATTAAAAAAACACAAAGTTTTAACCTACTCTTACTGTACTGTAACTAAGTGTACCAGTAAATAGCTGCAATCTAGCTTTTGTTGGACATTTAAAACATCATTAAATCACACATTCTGAATTAGGTACTTACCAAATTCAGTAATTTCATGTGCAGAGATACGGAATGGCCCGGTAGTTGGGGCGCTTTACTA
This sequence comes from Tachypleus tridentatus, assembly GCF_004210375.1. Taxonomy (NCBI): domain Eukaryota; kingdom Metazoa; phylum Arthropoda; class Merostomata; order Xiphosura; family Limulidae; genus Tachypleus; species Tachypleus tridentatus. Next base: position 85,296,589 of record NC_134836.1, on the reverse strand, counting down.
GTAATGTGAGGGTCACGAGTTATGTCACACCAGTCATGCATTCCCTTTCATCCGTGAGTATGGTATAATGTTACAGTCAATGCCACTATTCGTTTGTAAAAGAGTAGTCCAAGTGATGATGACTAGCTACCTTCCCTGTAACCTTTCACTGCTAAATTAGGGAAGAAAAGCGCAAATAGCCTTCGTGTAGCTTTGTGTGAAATTTAAAACAAACCAGATCTAATATGAACAGAGAAATAACAGATGTTAATAGGGTAATGAAGAAATACAAATTTTTAATTGGGATGGCAAAAAGTATCAGAAAAAGACTGTTGGTGTCATGGAGTACAATTGACGTTTATATACAGAAAGACTGTTCGAACATTGGTACATACTGTTCGTAAATTCTTGAAAAGTTTATTAGCCGAAGAATTTCACAGAGAAAGGTAGAAGAGATTATGCATCAGTGAATCATAGCAGAACTTTCTTGATAATCCATGAACAGTACAGTTTAAAGGAAAGTGTGTCTTCTGTTTACCATTGTTAGGCTCTCTCAGAGGTTTAGTCAAAGTCGTCGTTATAAATTTGTTTCTCAAGTGACACATTTCATAGTTTTAACATTGTCCAGCAACCAAGTATTTCTGTCATCACTTGCCACTGTTACTGCTAATGAGACCGTCAGAAATCTATGGTAAAGAGTGAAGAATTTCAGGGAAGTTTCGAGTGACCCATCAGTATCTTTTTGATAGACCTATTCCAAGTAGCCAGGATTTCTGGCAAATTTTTGGAAAAAAACATTTCGTAAAAGTCTCGATCATCTGAATTGTGGTTTATGATATATTTAAAGCAAATGTATTAAAATTAAGTTACATTTTACCTTCAAGAGTGAATTAAAATATTTTAAAAACCTAGTGAAATTAAAGTAGTCCTCAGTTTGGAGTACTATAAAGTTACTGAAAAATTACAAACAGCTCTTATGGCCTTTAATTTTGTATTAATCTTTAACCAAAGTATCTTATATTGACATACAAAGTAAATGCAGCCCAAGGGCTTAAGGTGATTCGGGGTTAAAAGTGTATTGCACACAAAATAATGATTAAGTTAGTATTCAGGAAGCAGGAGAAATAATGACTTAGTGAAAGAGTGTATCAGGACTGTGATGTGATCTAGTGTTATGTTATTATAAACTTTGTGACAGATGTAGATTCAGACAAAATCACGTAAATAAGATGTGACTGGAAAGTAAACAGCTGTGAGAACTGGTGGAAGCAAGCTTCCTAATTTACATATATGATTTTAGAGTATTTTTATCGACACAAGGAAAAAATTAATAAATTCTGTAAAATCTAATAACAGCTTTTAAAAGTTAAACAGAATGATTAAAATTTCACCTCTGAGAGCTACACGTTTATTTAGCGACTTGACGTCTTGAATTTTTATACGTGACTGACTTCGATGGATCTTAAAATTACTGTAGAGGAGCGTATATATATACTCTTCAAAACAAGAAACGCAAAAGGGATATTTTTGTTATTTTAAAGAGAAATATATGTAATAACGTTACAAGCTCAGAGTATGTGATTTTACACGTGTTAAGGCACTGATTGTCAGACCAAAATGACAATAAAAGTTGTGCACTTTGAAAACGGAGGAAAACATCGGATTTTTCGCCAAAACGCATGCGTGTCTAATAAATTTGTTTGAGAGATCTGTATGTTCTACAAGTGCAACATGTGCAAAATCCGTATAAAAGTGACGGGTTCTCGGTTTTCATAGCTCAGTGTTAAGCCACCGACACGCAATACAGTTACGCCAAGACTGACTGAAGCACAACGCAACGGGTCGCTTGGAAGCAAGCGAATCTCGATCAGATGTTGCCAGAGCTGTGAATGTCCACCCAAGCACCATCACAAGGCTATGGAATCGTCACCAACAACATGGATCAACTCGTGACCGTCCACGATCTGGCAGACCTCGTGTGACCACGCCCGCACAAGATCGCAACATCCGGTTACGTCACCTTCGGGATAGTACCACCACTGCGACGTCTACTGCCTCAACCATACCAGGGCTGCGTAGGGTTTCCGATCAGACCGTACGCAAACGTCTACGAGATTTTTAGGCCCCATGTGCAACCCATCATGGTGAACGTCAACGATGTTTTTTAACATGACAACACCCGTCCTCACACAGCCCGACTCACCACTGTCTTCTTAAGACACCACAACATTAACGTTCTTCCCTTGCTCTCCAGATCACCAGATTCAAACCCCATCGAACATCTTTGGGACGAGTTGGACCGACGTCTGCGATGGCGACAACCTCAACCGCAGACTCTATCTCAGCTTGCAGCAGCTTTGCAGGTTGAGTGGACAGCCATTCCACAGGATGTGATTCGTCATCTCATTACCAAGCAGTTATTGATGCTCACGGTGGGCATACTCGTTATTGACGTTGAGTGACGTTAAACTTCACCGAGTGAGCGTGGACGCCTTTGCAGACTTTGGATATTCAGCAGTGAATGTGCAAAGTTTCACACATGTCATACCCGGAATAAACTTGTTAACAATTTGTATCATATTTTGCCTTTTGCGTTTCTTTTTTTGAAGAGTATATATATGTGTGTTTTAATAAAGTTCTTCTTTTAAACATTAAGTGTTTTATTACCCCAAACCAAGCTATTTCTTCTGTATATTTCACTACAATCTAGCGTAATAACACCATGAAGAACTTCATAAGAATATTGTGAAAAACTTTATTTACTTTCGAGCAAAGCTACACGAAGGCTATCTGCGCTAGCCGCCAATAATTTAGCAGTGATAGACTACATGGAAGGCAGCTAGTCGTTACTATCCGCCCGCCAACTCCCGGACTACTTACTCTCTTACAGACGAATAGCTGAATTAACTGTCATATTATAACACCCACTCATGGCCGAAAGGGCTAGTATGTTTCATGGGAAGGGATTCGAATCCTCAGATTTCGAGTTTTGTGCCCTAACCACCTAACTATGTTAGAATCCTTGTCGACAATTTGTTTGTTTGTTGGAAATTAAGCGTAAACCTACATTACGAGCTATCTGTGCTCTATCCACCACGGGTATCGAAAGTCTGTTTATAGCGGTGTGAGTCCTCAGATATGCTGCTGTTCCACAGTGAATGGACAAGCAGCATTTACCGATAAACCCCACAGCAGAACGTTATTGTAGTGAAAGCAAGTAGAATTATTATATAAAAATCGCATAGAACATTTGTTATTGACACATGTAGAAAATTTAGATTTATTATTTCACAATTATTTCAGCACTGTTTAAGATAAAACTTTATGAGAAACTACCCTACAATGTTATGAAATATGTAACTTCTTTTATAGGTATTGAAAATCAACCAAAATGTTATATTTTAAGTAAGCAGTTAGCTTTACTATTTTCAATATTAATTTCAACCTGTTTTCAATTTCCTGTTTTTAATCGTGTTTCTTTCAAATCATTTATTTTGTCACTTCCTACAGTGCTTTTGTTTGTTTTTTGAATTTCGCACAAAGCTACTCGGCTATCTGTGCTAGCCATCCCTAATTTAGCAGTGTAAGACTAGAGGGAAGGCAGCTAGTCATCACCACCCACCGCCAACTCTTAGGCTACTCTTTTCAAACGAATAGTAGGATTGAACGTCACATTATAACGCCTCCACGGCTGAAAGGGCGACCATGTTTGGCGCGACCCTCAGATTACGAGTCGCACACCTTAACACGCTTGGCCATGCCGGGCCATCTACAGTGCTTCGAAGATTCGGAGCGTCGTGAACGTCCGCGATTGAAAAAAACTTCGTTTCGGTTGAACGTGGTGTTTACCATAGTTTTTACTCTCGAAATGGTATTGAAATGAATATTTACTGGTATTATAAGTTATTTCAGAATTGTCTGGAATATCGTCGATTTTATTGTAGTGCTGGTAAGTTCGCGTGCTCTCCCATTACTGCATTATTTTTTTAAAATTATTTAAGTATTTAAGATAATAATAATAATAATAAAATACAATGAAAAGAGATGCACAATTTCGATGTTAGAATCGATCGAATTTTTGTATCTGTTGATAAAATTTTTCTGTTGAAGTATGGTTATTAGTGTTAGTATATTACGAAAAATATATATATTTTTTTTAAAGTAATTGTTATAAACATGGTTCCCTACTAGACTTGGCTTTGGGAGCAAGTCAGTCTACGAATTATCAGAGCACTTCGAGCGTTACGTCGCTTAGGGGCTGTATCACACTGGAAAGAAATGAAAGTGCGTGTTAAATAGTATTTCTAGTTATAGAATTTTCAGTAATTGTACTTTTAGGTGCTTCTTACTGATTACCCAGATTGAGATGACAGCATTTTTATCGAATTGTTTGTTTATGTAATTTACAACATTTGACCAGTTAGAAGTAAGTATTGTATTTTGATCGTATTTGTTATCAGTTGTCTATGTGTTTCAGAATATGTTCTATGTATGTCTTATATTCTATCAGTTGTACCTTAGGAAAGTTATTGACATGCTATTTCTAATTCCACATCTAGGTTGTCGTCATTTTGCTGTTATTAGCCATCCCTTCCATTTCAATGTGCCTTCGTCTGTCTACTATTCTGGTTAATATTCAGTATTGTAAGGGTTCATATCTTTGCTGGTTTATTTTACAAATGCATAAATAAGGACGGAGAACTTTTGCAATTATTCGAGGTTAGCAATAAGACAGAATGTTTAGCTAAGAATTACTCCTGGGTGAATTCCAATTTGAACTTTGATAATGTTGCAGAAGGATATTTAGCTCATTATCAAGTGGTAAGCTATATATATATATATATATATATATGTGTGTGTGTGTGTGTATGTGTGCTTTTCCCTACCCTGATGTATACATATAATTCGCTAAAATGAGTTGTTTTTTTATGTCAAGTTATGTTGTTAGGCTTTAGATTCCAAAACCGAAGTATAACAATAAATAACGCCGTCCAACTGATCAACTGTTGTTTTTTTCAGGTATTATCGTGGCCCCATAGTAACAGATATGATTATGTACGCATTAATTTTCTTTCATTATGTTTTACTAAAAAAAAATATAAGGGCGAATAATCAGTTCTAAAATATAGTTAATCAACCATAAGAAGTGGGTAAGCCCCCCACTAGTACAGCGTTATGACTCCGGATTTACAATGCTAAAATCAGGGGTTCAATTCCCCTCGGTGGGCTCAGCAGATAGCCCGATGTGGCTTTGCTATAAGAAAAACAAACACGGAAGTGGGTGACATATCCATTACTTTGGGCGTATAATAGCATAACAGTTCTTTAGTTGTGGGAAAAGGCTTACCCTCTTTTGTCTTTTACAAGTTTCATTAGTTTTTTTGCATATTCATCAAACGATTTAAGTCAATGTGACCTTTTATTCCCGTTTTGCATCTGTACTTATTTGAAATTCATCCAGATACTAGGGATGACTCTGCTCATGTTAGAGTTACACGATTTACCACGCGAGTATCTTATGTAAATTTTATCTGGCTTCACCCTTCATTGTTTTAAACCATTAGCCGTTTGATTTCAGTGACAAAATATTACCATTACTGTTTGAGCTAAAATTGGGTGTTTTTTTTAATTATTTGTAATAAAACTATTGTGTGAATACTTGACTCTGTCTCAGGCACTTTTTGAAGGGTGGATGTAAATCATGGCAGATGCTACCGATATCAGGGGAAAGGATCTACAATCTCAAAACGAAGCCAACTTCACTGCTTATCTGTATTTTGTTGGATTTATTCTGTTTGGATTATTTTTTATCCTCAATCTGTTCATCGGTGACATGATAGATACCTTTTATGTCATGAAGAAAAAGATATGCGTTAACACTAATTAACATACAATAATGTAAAGCTGGCTTACATAATAAGACGCATAGAAGGTGTGCATATGTTTAGTTTATCAGTATTCGATTTAATTACATATGTAAAGCAGTTCTAGAGAAAGATAATAAATTTTTCGTTTATTATTCGTGTGTTTGTTTAAGTGGAATTTATTACGAGACATTTTTATAAACGTAAATAAAATAACGACATATACCAGAATGAAATTAATAGCTCTTGACGATGTTGTAACAGTGAAATATTGAGCTAATATATAACATTCTGGAGATATGGATTTTTTTTAGTTACATGTATAAAAAAGCTTTAATTTGTCTATGCATACTACTTTTAATGAATGGATGAGAGTCACCTGCACAAAGGTATAATTTCATGTTTTTATATACCACAGCATACACATAACTAAAAAGGGAGGAGAAAGTTGAAGAATTTATTGTTTACAGCTAAACCAGTCTAACTTCTTACCACTTTAGATGTAGATCTATAGATATATAATAGTACTATCTGTTGTATGTCCGTGTAACTACCACAGAGGGTGTGGATGGATTTTAACCAAGTTCATGCGAGAATACATGCAAATTTACGCTTTAACATATTGTATTTCCGTTTGGAATTGTGTACCAGTTCTAATGATCTGTGATCTGCAGAAATATCACCCATACTGGACTATACATTCCCTGGGACTCAGCACATGAAACAAAACAAAAACAACACATTAAGAAACCAAATAAACACAGCCACAAAACTATGTTCACCCGCTAAAATTAATGATGATATCAACAAAATAAAACACTTCATCATCATCAACAAATTTCCTCAAAAAACCGTAGAAAAAATTACACACACACACCTAGATCAACAACAAACAAACAATAATAAATCCCATGATACAACAAACTACAAAACCTTATACTGCTGTATGCCACGTGTTCCCGACATCAGGGATAAATAACCAATATTTGGAAAAAATTTATAACAAAACACAACATTTCAGTAAACAGCAAATTTACAAATCGAGAAACAAACATAAACAAACGCAAAATCAAAGAATCCCTACTTATGCACCAACTAAAACAAAAATTAAACCAACGTAAAGGAACAACTTTATACCTATACTAATTAATAACCTGACATCCACCTACAACGCACCCTACAATCCGGTACCCGTTTATACTCTCGTCCCTAAGACGTGTCCGTCAACGGTCAACAAATAATTGAAGTTTGTATAAAATGTACGTTTGCATGTATTGATATTAGCACATAACTGGTAAAGATAATTAAATTATATTAGTTTTTAATGGATAAATTATTGTTTCAAGAATATTATGAACATTGTAAATCAAGATCTATAATGGAAAATTACTAAAGGTTCAAAATGTTTGCAAATTGTTAAAAAGTGTTACAGAGGATAATTTATTTCAGAAATACGTTAGTTCTTCATGGAATCTGCTAATGATATTCAAGTCATAATGTTACATTTGTTTAACTTAATTAACTTTCTTTATATGTTCAACCCTTAATATTATGTATGTTTTGTTTGGGTCTGTGACTAAGCTCTATCGGTTTGTGTAGATATTTGAGTAAAGTCCGAATGATAGCGTTATTGTATTTAAATGTACATAACTTGTCATTGTTATTATATTTTATTGTTTTTGTTGAGTAAATTTAGAATAAGTATGCTAAATCTTTTCCCCAAACAACATGATTTAATACATACAAATTCATTTGAAACGTCCGAGTTTAAAATGTTTATTCAGTATTTCTCCTACAATTAGAAACAATGTGTTTGGCCAAAATCAACACGCTTCTATTGTAATTAAAAAGTTACTATGAAATATGTAACAGGTTATCTATGTTTGGATGTTTGATTAGTTTGGAAAAGGATTGGCCGAGCTGATGATGTCCGGTGTCCAGCGAAGTTTTTACCATTGTATGATAAAATTTGGGAAACGGAAACCTCTAAAGATGGTTCAATGGCCTAAAAATACCATCGGATCTCACTGTTACTTCATTGCTCGTGGAAGATGGTGAGTGGTTTCAAACGTTATTGGTATATATTGTATGAAAAAAATCCAAGTTATAGTACTGTTACTGTTAGCTTTTGTAAATTAACGTGCAGGTTAAAGTTAAAATAAATAGATAAATTAACGTCTGTCATAAACACGTGAGAAGTGATACTATTGGTGCTACTGTTTTACTCTCCTTCAATTGTCCAAAATATAAATATAATAAGCATTTTAGTTTCTGACATTTTTGTGTAAGTACGGCTAAATTTACCTCGTAAAACAAACTGTTTTAACTGTATAACCTTTAATTAACGAAGGAATCACATTAGTTAGCCAATTGCAGTCTGTGTTGACAAGCACTAAGTTTATATAAAAAGTGTTGGAAAAATAAAATATTATATTTATTATTATTAAAACTGTGTTTCCTAGGAAAACTGTATTTTAGCAAAGGCATACATAGAACTATTGGTTTCCAAAGATGTTTTATGTACTTTTTGCCTTTCTCAGTATGTCAATAGAACTACTTTAACCTGAATCTTTTCTGGGTAGTGTCTATTGATCCTAGCTAACATGTATTGAACTCATATAATTAATCTTCATGTTGTTAAGTGGGGGGAAAAACAATTTGTAGTTTGAGAAAAAAAGTGAAATAGGCATAAACTGTAATATGGTTTCAAAACACCCTGTTCATGTTCTGAACAAAGCTTATGTGCTTTTCGTGAGTTTTTCTTGATTTTAAAATATAATAATGTAAGTATGAGGGTTTCGTTCTTTAGTTTGAAGGTGTTGTCATATATTTTCTAGTTACGAAATTTTCAAAACTGAAATTATTTATGCTCACTCAGTCAAATCGAACAATATAATGTTTATACTCATTTTGTTTAATGTTCCATATATTGTAGAAGACACCTTTCTTGGCTTGATGATTAGGCTGGTATAGAATAGTGACGCTCTTTTCTTACAATATTCCTCGAGTAAAAATATTTAGTAGAATTATCAACAATTCATTTTTAATAGATAAAATTTTCCAACTGATAAACGATGATGTTACAAAGCACTACATTATTTTATTATTGTTGTGTAAAAACGCTTGTGGCTTCGTTTTACCCTAGTTTGAATAAGTAACATGACATTGCATTTACAGTTTCAATACCTTACGCTCATATTTCCTTTGTCAGGTTTAACCTTTTGATAAAGTATTTTATACAACATTATACAGTTTTCAAAACTTAATGTTATATTTAGTTGTACAAGCTTTTTTCTTATTATTTAGGTTTGAAATGTTTATATTTGTTGTCATCTTTATTAACATGTGTCAATGACATTTGATCATTACGGCCAGTCCACAACTAGGACGTTTCTTTTGACTATCCTTAATTGGATTTTTACTGGAGTCTTTACTGTAGAAACTTGGTTTCAGGTGGTTCTATTTTAAATACCTGTGTAGCGTTTTTGACTTTATGGTGTGGCTATCAACTATAATCGGTAAATATGTACATGTTTTTATATGTATATATACAGACACACACACACACATATGTATATGTAAACCAAAAAAATAATATAAAAAACAACATCAGCTGTAATTAGGCCATAATATCTACACCATATGCAGTGATGAATACATAAGTACAACATCTTGCAAGGAATATAATAATAATAATCAGGGTTATATCAATCAGTTAACTGCAATATATATATATATGTACTCGTTAAATAATAGCATCCAGGAATAGATGGGCATATCTTGTTTCATCACTATTAACCAGAATAACCAAAAAACATATATTATAAATTGACCGAGGAGAAAAGCGACACGGATATTTAAATTCACAATATTTATAATTTTACTTAAAAACGTTTTGGACCAAAAATAAGTGTATGTTTGGCAATTTAGAGCACACGCAGTAGTAGTGACGATACTTAGAATCCCCACAACACGTTTACAGTTCTTCAACTTTTTCTTCTCGTTTTGCATTATTCCACTTTATGGAATGCTTATGTGAAACAACTATTAAATTAATTAAAGAATTTGATCTACGTAACTTATGCCTCACAGCGCTAGTAATAAGCCTATAGGCTGTAAAACAGAAATAGAAAGAGACGTCCACCTGTAGCACAGCGGTATGTCTGCGGACGCTGGAAACTTGGTTTCGATAATCGTGATGGGTAGAGCACCGATACCTCATTGTATTGCTTCGTGTTTTAACTAAGAAAGCCAGCAACAACGAGAGTGCATCTATTTCATATTAATATTTGTTGTTGTTGTTTCTTGTAGATAAGCTGCACAATAGATTATATCAGTTCTGTATCCGCCACAGCTATTGAAACTTGGTTTTTAGTGTCAAAAGTTTCCGAACTTGACGTTCAGCTACCAGGCGTCATTTTTTTAAACAAACAACTGCTAAAGTAAAAAAACATGTCGATATTTAATTCAATTGTAAATTGTTAGTTGAACAGCAAGAAAAACAAAAAAAACATACACACTAAAAAAACAGCAATTCACCCACCATCCTTGCTTTGTTTTCTTTTTGTAGTTCACTTAAAATTACAACACAAATTGCACTATACTAATGCAGTTCATTTGATGAATCTATAACAGCTACCGAGGCGGAAAAGTTATTATACTCTTTTAAAAAGGAATCGCAAAAGGCGAAATTTGAGACAAATTGTTAACAAGTTTATTCCGGGTAGTTCTGTATGACATGTGTGAAACTTTGCACATTCACTGCTGAACATCCAAAGTCTGCAAAGGCGAAGTCCACGCTCACTAGGTGAAATTTAACGTCACTCAGCGTCAATAACGAGTATGCCCACCGTGAGCATCAATAACTGCTTGGCATCTTCTGCCCATGGAAGCGATGAGATGACGAATTACATCCTGTGGAATGGCTGTCCACTCAGCCTGCAAAGCTGCTGCAAGCTGAGGTAGAGTCTGCGGTTGAGGTTGTCGCCGTCGCAGACGTCGGTCCAACTCGTCCTAAAGATATTCGATGGGGTCTAAATCTGGTGATCTGGAGAGCCAGGGAAGAACGTTGATGTTGTGGTGTCTGAAGAAGACAGCGGTGAGTCGGGCTGTGTGAGAACGGGCGTTGTCATGTTGAAAAACGTCGTTGACGTTCACCATGATAGGTTGCACATGGGGCCTAAGAATCTCGTCGACGTATCGTTGAGCCGTAAGATTCCCTCGAATGTGCAAAAGGTCTGTTCTGGTATTGTAGGCAATGGCAGCTCACATTATGACGCTGCCACCACCAAATATGTCAACTTCCTGCACACAGTTTGCTGCAAAACGCTCACCTCGGCGACGGTAAACACGGGTCCTTCCATCCTGCCTACGAAGCATAAAACGTGATTCATCGCTGAACCAAACATGCCTCCATCGTCGATGAGGCCATACCCGATGTGCCCGAGTCCACTGCAGCCGTGCTTGACGATGTTGCTGGGTGAGAATGACGCCTCTGACTGGACGTCAAGGTCGGATTCCTGCATCTCGTAGACGGTTGCGTACTGTCTGATCGGAAATCCTACGCAGCCCTAATATGGTTGAGGCAGTAGACGTCGCAGTGGTGGTCCTATTCCGAAGGTGACGTAACCGGATGTAGCGATCTTGTGCGGGCGTAGTCACACGAGGTCTGCCAGATCGTGGACGGTCACGAGTTGATCCATGTTGTTGGTGACGATTCTATCGCGTTGTGATGGTGCTTGGGTGGACATTCACAGCTCTGGCAACATCTGATCGAGATTCGCTTGCTTCCAAGCGACCCGTTGCGTTGTGCTTCAGTCAGTCTTGGCGTAACTGTATTGCGTGTCGGTGGCTTAACACTGAGCTATGGAAACCGAGAACCCGTCACTTTTATACGGATTTTGCACATGTTGCACTTGCAGAACATGCAGATCTCTCAAACAAATTTATTGGACACGAATGCGTTTTGTGTCAACATGTTGGAGTAGTGTTGTTGTTTTTTAGCTCAATGCCAGACGATGAGCTACCTGGATTTTATCCATCGTGGAAGATCAAACCTCAGATTTTAGCGTTGTAAATCCGACGTGGTCAGGTGATTAGGAAGTTTAACACATATATTGAGGGTCATTGTTTCGAATCTCTTTACCATCAAACATGCTCCCCCTTTCATCTGTGAGAACGTTATAATGTGCCGGTCAGTTTCATTGTTCGTTGGTAAAAGAGTAGCCAAGAATTGACATTGGATGGTTATCACTATCTGTCTTTCCTCCAGAGGCCCGCCATGGCAAGATGGTTAACGCACTCAACTCGTAATCTAAGGGTTGCGGTTTCGAATCCTCATCATACCAAACATGCTCGCCCTTTCAGCCATGGAAGTGTTATAATGGGACAGTCAATCCCACTATTCGTTGGTAAATGAGTAGCCCAAAAGGTAACGGTGGGTGGAGATGTTTGGCTGCCTTTCTTCTAGTCTTACACTGCTAAATTATAGACGGCTAGCACAGATAGCACTCGTGTAGTTTTGCGCGATATTCAAAACAAACCTTCCCTTTAGTCTTCCACTGGTATTTCGTGAACCGATAACATTTTTAAAAACGTAAGTATTATAAGTCGTTACATTAACAAGTGTAACTACTACCTATTTAAACTGGTCGATCTTACAATATCACCCACCCAACATCTTAAAACTGTTTTGATGTGTAGCTTTAAAATTATGTAAGAATGATAGGAATATATATATATTTGACTTTAAGAGAGAAAAAAAATCACTTGTAAGAAATTGATGACGTTTCCAGCAAACATTCTTTTTCAAGCCAGAAATAAGCCTATCGGTTAATGATAATTACATGAACGTTTTGAAAGGAGATAGAACTACGAGAATTAAACAACAATATAATAGAACTGGTAAATAAAAAACAGTTTTAAAAGCTATTAGAAATATAGAAAAACCTTATGTTATTTCTTCAGTTGCTATATTGCCCTCCAGTGGCACAGCCGGGTTTCGATATCTGTGCTGGGCAGAGTAGAGATAGCTCATTGTGTAACTTCATTCTTAATTGCAAATTCTTTGCTATGTGAACATTTTAAGGTAATTGAAAAGTGTATTAAAATTATTAAAAGCTGAACTGTTTGTTAACACCCAAAGGACTTAAAAAACCAATTTAAATATTATTTCTTTTTTACCAGTGGTTGTTTTATTGCTGTTAGATGACGCATGATGTAAGCCATGTACTCGAAAGTGCTCAAGAAAGTGATCATCTGTGTTGAAGTGCCAAGCTTAAAATTTATTTGACTTTTAATCAAGATACTACGTAAGAGTTCTCGTGTATGTTAAGTGAGAATTCGATTGGTTTATTCTAGGGCCTCTAACAAATATTCAATGATCAGTTGGGTTGTTTAAAGTTATAAAGACAAACGTTTTTATGTGATCACTTAAAACAGGCAAACAGCTAGATTTATTTATTAATATTTACTTAAAGCTCTCTCCTCGTAAAGTAACTTAGAGAGGGAGAGGTTGCCGAAATTGGCTCTGACCCCATATGTCATCCCTGAGGACAATATCTTACCCATTGAATGAGCTAATACCTCAGCTAATTACCTTATATTTCTTGTCGAACATATTGAGGTAAACCAATTTATCCCAAAGCTGAAGATGTGTACAAAGTAAACAGAAAGAAAACTGTCATTTATTGAAATAATGTTAAGAGTAAAATAAACTCATGGTATATTATGACGTTAAATGGGAGATAATTTGCTTGAACGATCTGTATATGTTAGTTCAATGATGTGCCACAGCGGATGCAAGTCATAGTGTCATGTCTAGTACTAGTATGTTTAATTCATGGTGAATTCCTGACCATTCAACAGTGCAGAGCCACTACAGATATAATTTTGAATGGAGGAATATAAAAATGCTATTTGAAAGGAGGTATTTGTAAATATACATTTCTGAAAAAAGGTTTCCTTCTTCGATCTTTATAGTATTGGAAAAAGTGATAACAGAGCTTTTATGACAGCAATAAGTTCCAAGTTGGTCTTAGTGCTTGTAAAGTAAACACCCCTTTCTTAAATATTGGACAGTTTCTTTCTACTTACTGTGTTTTCTGCTGAAGGCCTATTAGCATGTTGAGTATGCTCCTATTACACGTGCTGATTATGATTCAAGTTGACTTCACCTGAGACAAACTTTACTTTTTCTGAGTTATTTTTTCTGGTAACACATTCTGATATTCTTTCTCAAAGGATACCTTCTATTAATTAAGCTTTGAATTTACTTTAAAGTGATACTCCATTGATTGATCGCCTTTGGAATTTAATTATTTGAAAGAGACTTTGATTCTTGGTGTTGAAACTTAATTTATATCATTTCCAATGAAATCAGTGACGAACACCATGGGTTAAATATTAAGTTTGATGATGATGATAGAGATTCACACAGCCTTCAGACAGTGCGTGATCGTATCCAGTCGTGATTGTCTGGAGAAAGATACGTCAAGATTTTGCTGTTTATTTTAGATGAGTGAATACAGTAACTCGCGTTGATGTATTTCTACTACAGGTGAATTTCTGAGAGCACTGGAATGTGCAGAGTGGTTTAACACCTTAATTCTGGAGTTCTGGAACTGGATGATGAGAGAATAATTAAAACTGCTCTCAGCACTCTAGTTCTTTTCCACAAGTTTTGTGTCATGCCACTTGGCCTGTGCCACATGGCTTCTTGCTACTTTAGAAAGAGCAAACTCTGAAGGGGTGCATTGGGAAATACACCTTATCTTTGTCAAATTTTCTGCTGATAACCAGAATACCGTATTTAAGCGGAGAAGAAAGGCAGGATTAACATTTATGTGCACGCAGGTAGATTATTTCAGTCGTCTTATGGGGAGAGTCTATTGACCTTGGGAATATCATGGTGGTACAAGATTAAATATCCTTGGTTTATATCATATTACCAACTTTTGTGAACATCTTCGTCAACACTACTACATCGTTATCTATTTTCGCCAAAAATGATGAGCATCTTAAATGGACTTAATAACATGAGCAATCATTCCTGTTCCTAAAGCATGCTTCAGTGGAAGCTTAAATGTTACTTTATCCCTGATATGACTAAGTGTTCTTCTTGGATATTGATACCAGTGATAGTAAAAATGCAGGATGAAGTGGAATGTGTGATAGGGTACCTGTATCCTGCACTTATGGCTCTTGAACATCAATACTAAGCAATAAAATAGTAACTGCTTCAACAAACACTATTGACACTACCTATATGACTGAAATTTCACCCTTCCTTGGATCACACATCATTGAAGTAGCTTATTAACTATAGAGATTCAGATGAAGTGATTACATATTGGATTACAATTGTACAGATTATACTGCACATAGACTGAAGCCTTGTCTGTTCATTGAATGTTCTGACACTAGACATTGTATCATTTCTACCATATTGACAATAAAACATATGATAGAATATTCCATTAGTGGTTGAACACCATAGTTTATGTTTCAGAAGCTCCAAGAAAAGCAACTAATGGATTCGGAGCTAGTGTTATTTGAATTGAAGTGAGGTAGACAGAAGTCAATACAAATTTAAGACAATAACAACGGTGTGCGTAGCCTCTGACACTGCAAAAGCGATTACAAATACAAGAAGGCGTATTTTTCATTTTTATTAACTACCCAAATGTGACTTGTAATTAGTGTTGCAATTATCAGTCTCTGGAAATTTAACTATAGAAATTCTTCAGAATTTTATAATGAAATGAATAGAAGACTCTGAAGATTTAAATAATGGCAGTTTTACTGGCCACATTCATGTTGTGTGAACATTGCATAGTTTCTGTTGCCCTTAGGAAAAGCTGACCTGAAAAGGGTAAACTCCAGAAAATAATTTACAGAAAATAGACATTGGTATCACTTGTCCTATTCTGGAGACAAAATGAGGTATTCAGTACGGATTGGTCGTTATTAATTACTTCACCATATGGGCTGAAAATTATATACACAGTCCATTGTCCGATGTGTTGACGTAATTCCGGATATAGTTATTTACCAAACCAGAATAAATACACATGTATTACGGAGGTAATTTGAACAGTGAAATATTTTCTGAGTTGTGTAAAATATTGGATGTGATGATAATGATATTTTTACCTTTATTCCTTCATTGTGATGGTTTTACAGAATGAATAACACAACCTATCAAATACTTGCCATACATCATGATGGTGAACCATACGTGGAAATAAATAACAACTGGTTGTTGGCTAAACATGCTTGTATCTTGGTGAAAAACACTGCTTTCTTTGAATATCATGTGTAGTTCATCCCAAGAACAATGTGACCAGTGCACGCTAAATTATTTTGTGCACGAAATGTTGTGGCGCTACAGTTAAAGAATAAACATTCTAGCATTGAGACTAAATAGAGCTTTGATATATGCCAGTGTTACTGAAACAGTTTGGCTGTTGCTGAACGGGACCTTATTTCGTACTCTGACAGATTGGCTTATATTATTCTTTAATTCTCAAGCTGCTCGAAGCTTACCTCGTAAAGAATTATTATTACCTAATCTAACATTATTTAACCAAATAAATGTTGAATTTTTGCAGATTAGTTACTTTTATATCAATAAATAACAAATGTACATGAAAAGCATGAAATATAGCACTTAGTTCAACAAATGGGTCTTACTTTCTAGTTTATGTCTCTGCAAACAAAAAATATTGAAAGCTATAAAAATTAAACTTTACCGTATTAATAGTTGTATTACAATGAATAATTTATATTAAATTCCTGTTTTCAGAAGGTAAATAAATTAGAGAATGAGCAAAACCTAGAGAACAAGTGTCAAGATTCTCATACAATAGATGATTGCTGATTTACTTAAATATTTCATTTCTAAAATTAAGAATAAAGCATATTAAAATGTGATTTATTGTCTATGTTTTAATGCCAAGCTTATTCGTCAACATTTACAATGCTTAAAATAAATTTTGGTTAGAGAAAGAAAAATGACTGTCTAAGAACGCTGTGGTAATTTTAGTTAATTAACGTTTGCTGAATGATAACTAGTTAGATCTACCAATTGACCGTAGAAATAAAAGATTCATAAGTGCGGAAGCAAACGTTTTTATGGCAAGATAAAGAATCACGCGGAACTCAGAAAATAATGTAAATCTTTAATCATCCTTGAAAGCAAGTAAATAACAATAAAGTTAAACAAAAGAACATGAACTGAAGTTTTGTTTCTTTGTTGTTGAATACAAAATTATATAAAGGGTCATTTGTGCTCTTCTAGAATACCGTGGGTATTAAAACCCTATTTTTTATAGTTATAAGTTCCCGGATTTATCGTTGAGCTACTGGAGGGCAAGGATTTAAGTAGATATAAAAACATTTAAAAGAAAGAATAAACCCTAATTAGTCAACAAACAATAATGAAAATATGGGCATGCTCAACCAGCAAAATTATCAAAGAAAATTGGACACTGTTAGTGAAAAATCGTCCCACCCATCTATGACAACTTAACAATCATAACCAATAGTAACAACGGCGGTCATCTATTATTAAATTAATTAATTATGAAAAATATTTAATGAGAATTTACACCACGCAATTAAACGGTTTTTCTAATATTGTCACAAGAGAGTAGATTACTTTATCATTAGTATCGATAACTATTTGTTCTTGATAAATAACACGTTGGTTAGAATTGGTGACAAATCTTAACCTGTACTGCTTTGACTGAGTATCCATTAAGCGGCCTGCTTGTTTATTTGATTTTAAACATCACTATTTCTTAGCATGTTATTCTTTGACACAAAGCTACACAATATATTATCTGCTCTCTCTCCACCACATAGAATTAAACGTCGGAATTTAACACTGTCATGAACTCAGAAAATAAATTTTTATTTACCCCCGAAAATAAGCAAGTAATAATACAGATCACTTAAGCATTGAAAGTTAACAAATCTTAAGCGAAAGAGTATGAAGAGAAGTTTTGTTATTATAATCTGTTTTCTGTTATATTATTATTACAATTCTGTAATCTTGACTGCTTTTGTAAATATCACTTTGTGTGTATTATTGAGATCCGTCATGCTTGTTTGTTATTTTTATTATTATTATCATTGTTATTACTAGGTTTTCAAATACGGTAATAGTTGTAAAACGAATTCCAGCAGAAGCAAACTGATCAGTTTTAAAGAGGACATAGTTGATTGATTGTTAACTGTTATCAGAGAGACCCAAAAGGAAAAAGAAATTCCACTTTTTATAATTAATCTATTATTCCTTTTATGTTTTGAATTTAGACAAAGGAGGATAAATGTTGTTAACAGAGAAAGCCTATTTCTAGTTTCAATCGTTTAGTTGGGAAGTCCATTCATTCATTAAGGTGGACTACCATAGTAGTCTATTTTGTTATTCCTACATATATCACTAGTCAGACATGTTTGTTTTATTTTCTAGGTATCATTATAGAAGATGTTTTGAAATATTCGTTTTTAAATACCGCAATTATTCGAGTAGTCCGGCTTCTACGTATTGGTAGGCTTCTTCGTTTGATTAGACCAGCTAAAGGGATACGTCGCCTCATATATGTAATCCTGACGTCAACTCCAGAGCTAATAAACATATGTCTCTTACTTTTTCTTCACATCTTCATATTTTAGGAATGTCTTTCTTCGGAAGTATTCCCAGCAAGGAGCACTAGATGACATAGTTAATTTTAGTAATTTCTGGCGAAACGCTCTCCTACTTGTTAGGCTCACTACACTGCTGGTTGGAACGATGTATTTGATTACTTAATTTACTCTATCTGTCTCTATCAGCTCTTATCTGTCTATGATCTATCTGCCTTACTGAATGAACTAAACCGTCCACTGCAAATAAAGAAACCTAGTTATGCAGCTATAACAGTTTTAAACATACCTATCTCTAGTGAAAATAAGATTCACTGTCTAGATGTTCTGAACGCCGTTGTCAAATTCTACCTATGCAACATAGAAGAAAGTGCAGAATTAGATAATATTAGACAGGAGATAGAACAAAAGCTTCTAGGTAATTTTCCTAATCGACAGACTATAAAAGTCGTTGGAACTTCCAATGATTGGAAGCACTGGAACACTGATGCTTGCATGATAGCAAGGTATTTCAAGAGTTATAAAATCCGGAAACAGAACGAAGCTGCTCGTATTATTCAACGTGCATATCGAATACATAGAAAACATCAAATAATACTTCAGTTTGTTTTTCGCTTTTTTTCAGAATGAGCACGCTGCAATAGCACTTTAACTGTGGCAAAGGACTGAAAAGTATTGAAAGTAATTGTATTTTTACAGCTCCTTTTGTCATTTTAAATGTTTTTATATAGTGTGACAAAAGGAGACACAGTTCTTAAAGAATAAAACGTTAAACAGAACCATTACTTTTTGAACTACCAACTAAGGTATGTTTTATATCTCAAAAAACACGTATTACCTTGCATTTCTAGTTCTTGAAACATCTTCTAACATTCATAATCATTAGTTGTGATAAAAACAACTTGAAAAAATATGTAATGGAGTTTAAATATTACACTTCTTTAAGAACTATATTGTCTTTAATTCTGTATATTTGTTACTAAAACAAGTACATGAAGCAAAATTTTATTGAAGAAAGTGATGGATGTTAAATACTTGAACAAACTGTTGGTTGTTATAAGTAAAGTTTGGTGTGTTAGTTTTATAATAAATAATATTTAGTATAATAATATCAAAAATATTTAGTATGTCCTTGAAAAAAGAGACCTTATTAAAGCCAACTGGTATTTATTAACGGTAAATTAAGTTAATTCGCTTTTGCTTCGGTTATTTTCTAAAGTATACCTATTGATCGCATATATATTTATGTGTACATATTATATTATACTCTGGTCAGATTTATATATTTATGTGTACATATTATATTATACTCTGGTCAGATTTATATATTTAGGTTGTACAAATGTTGAAGATTTTATGATAGATCCTTAATTTTAAAAACAACTGTTTTTTTTTGTATATTTACAGTTTGTATTAAGACACATATTTAGGGCAATAAAAAGTTTACTCCAAAATTTTAGTTTTTCCTTTTTTAATTTTACAAACAGATTTAATACCTACTTCATTTTCATTATATGATTTTTCTTGAACATTCTGTAATGTGTTCTATTAACGTTACGGGGGTCGTAGTTTTAACTATATATATATGTGTAAACCAAAGGACAATGTAGTTAACAAAATTTATTGAAATTACTAGCTGGAGTACATGTACCCTAGACGGAAGTTTCGTAAATTTCTGATTATTAAAAGGTTACCTTAGGACATGAAAAGTTGCTTCTCTATATATAAAAGTATAAATGTTTATAACAAATGCAAAACACAAATTGTGAAACCACAAATTTGCATGGATTCAACAAACCTTCATGCCAAATTTGGTGAAGATCCTTCAACAAAGGGCGAAATAGTGACAAAACACAAAATGAAAAACTAAAAGTTTGTAAATATCTTCCTATGAATTCAATAAACATTCAGACCAACATTTGTTAAACATCTTTCTAAATGGACCCAAATATTAATAAAAAACATCATCCATATAAACCGCAAATGTAAAACTGAAAAGTTGTTCATGGACCCAATGAACCTTCATGCTAAATTTGGTGAAGATCCATCCAAACCTTGCGAAGTCGTTACGTAAACAGGCTACAGTAAGTACTATATTTATATATATATATATAACTGTTTAAATTTGTCATATAAGATTCGTTTTTGACATTTTCCAAAACTATCTTTTGTCAAACTTGGAACTATAATTGAAAATCATTATTGAAAGGCTAATTTGTAAAAAATTGTGATGTTTTTTAAAAGAGACATGTTTATTGGTTATGGTTAATGGCTATTGATAAATTAAACATTCACAGTTTGGGGATTATATACAAAAACTAATTTTTGTTGAGGCAAATTCCACCTATAAAACTTTTTAAGTGCTTATCTGGTTTTTAATACCATGCTTTTTATAGTGCTACATTGGAACTGTGATCTTTATCAAGTTCTTAGGTCCATGGATTTTATAATGCTACAATGGAACTAGGTTAATTTTTCATGATTCTCATAAATCACTTTCTTTTGAAAACCTAAAAACATCCTTAAAAGGACACGAAACTTCTGATATAAATTATTTTTGTAACATCTCTGAAATGAGGAAAAAATCACAACAATGGATTATACACAGAGCCATGACAAAATCAGTTAAGCAATCCAAATTATAGCCTGAAATTATTAACTATATCCGTCATTAGCTTTTACCGGTTTATATTGAGACACTTTCAATACCTGATAATACAGCAAATGAACAGACAACTATAATAGATACCTCAATGAAACTACTTAAACAAAAACGTTGGTGTTAATTCATGAAGTACAACATAGTAATATGTAGCACCTTCCACAAATGCCCTTATCTGAAGGTACACTTAGTATCGAGCAAAATATCAGAAGACTAAGTAAAGAGGGCTATAATAGTATCAGTAGAAAATATTGTGTGCGCCAACAGCCTATTTTATTTATATACAGATATACATAGACCGATATGTGAATGTAGGTATAAAGAATACAGTGCAGAATACAAGATAAAAATAATACTCTCTTTTACCATCTTTAAGGGCATGCTAATTATGTAATAAAGTGTGTGAGTCTCCACTCTTGGATGGCACAAAGTACACTAATGTTTAGCAGTATATTTAAATTATTTCATAATTTGATGTTGTTTATTACAACGCTACGATAAATTACAATAATCCTTACATCTTCTTGTTCACTGAACAAGCTGCACATAATATTACTAAACAACAAAGTGCTGCTCAATGTGACGGGTAATTATGATACACTAATAGAACTAGAAGACGTAGACCTACAACCCTAAAACGATCGATGACCTCTGAATCAGGATAATGACTCCTCTTGTGCAGAGCCAATTGCCAGTTTTTATATAATCAAATATTTAAATATCGATACTTTAACCAAGCTTTCTTTTAACCATTCAAATCCAGCTATTTTATTTTAACTCATAACTCTTCATTAGTTACATTTAATGAAAGGAGAGGTTATTATTGATTGAGGATCCTACTGAGAATTCATGTTTTACTGACATAGAAAACAACAATCAAACAATATACGGCAATTCAATTTGACGAAACTAATTTCTTCTGGAGATAAAATAAGTTCCTGCAGAATGTAAATCATCCTGCAATTTTCTACCATTTCCATCCACATTCTGTGATGGTCACAAAAATATTCTCTTTAAACCATGCCTTCCAGTGACACAAAGTTCAGTGTTAAGAATTATAACGCTAAAAACTTGATTCGATATCCATGGTGGGTGCAGTACAGACGCCTCATTGTGTGTCTTTCTACTTAAAAACAAACACAAACAAATCTTAACCCATTTTAGTTTAGTACTAAATAAATTGGCCTTTTGTATGCAAATTCTGATCTTATTTGTTTTATATTAATTCATTGTTTGTTTGTTTTGAATTTTGCGCAAAACTACTCGAGGGTTACCTGTGCTAGCCGTCCCTAATTTAGCAGTGTAAGACTAGAGGGGAGGCAGCTAGTCATCACCACCCATCGACAACTCTTGGGCTACTCTTTTACAAACGAATAGTGGGATTGACCGTCATATTATAACGCCCCACGGCTGAAAGGGCGAGCATGTTTGGTGCGACCGGGATTCGAACCGACGAACCTTGGAATACGAGTCGAACGCCTTAACACACTTGGCCATGCCGGGCCCGTATTAATTCATACCTATAATTAAAATATCATATATTTATAGAGCTTTATGTTAGTTATGGCAATTGATTTGCAATTCTACTATTCATTTGTAAAGAGACGCTCAAGAGTTGGCGTTGGATGTTGTTCACTAGTTGCCTACATTCTTCAAAATTAGGGACGGATAACACATATACTCCTCTATTAGTGTAGAATTCAACAAAACGAACAAAGCAAGAAGTTTTCAACTGGAACGTAAGAACTCCAGTCGAGGTCATGCATCAATCCAATCCATCACGCTACTTTCTGCAGTTTTATCCATTCATGGAAATTATATATATTACTTTAATGAATGTATAGTTGTGTCTTACTTTCTTAATGACGAGAAACCTACTTGAAACAAAAATGTGTCTCACAAAGGCTGGTGTGAACATTAACACTTTTAATAATAAAGCAAAGAACAACTTTTCGACTTTCCTTGGTCACCTTCAGATTATCAAAAACAGCTGTTCTGAGATACATTGCATCTTACTTTACCTTTCATATGTGGAACTGTTCTGTGACTGTCACATGGAGAAGAGCTATATTATTCTTCAATGCTAACGACCCAATTATATGATTGGTCAACAGAAAGAATTTTGAATATGAGAGAAGCAATTGATGTCATAAAACAGATTCGTGTTTAACTCAAAAGAGTTAAAAGCTACTAATGGTGTCTGATCCTTGGTTTTATCACTCATATCATATCAATTTATTTTATCTAAACGCATTTTAATTACACTTCAGTTTTATTTGAGCATAGTTTATTTTATTATTTAATTAAAGTTTTACTACAATGAGAAACTTCTATCGTAATTCAACAGTCCAAACATGTTAACAGCAAATTAATTTTCATTTTTCTTCGTTAGTCATTCTCTACATTTAAATGGTTTCTAAGTTCTTAAATACCTTGTTATCGAAAAGATAAACTGTTACATTTGGAGTTTAAAAGGTTTTTGTCAATTCCATATATCTCATCCAACGTATTTTAAGATATTTATTTAATTTAAGTACCGGGAACTTTCCACCTCTCCTTCCTACCAGACACACGTATGTTTTATAATATTAAATGTTTTAGTTGTAGTATAGAAAGTGTACATCAATAGGTAATTTTTCCGAAAAAAAAAAGTAATTACGTAAATGTGGTAATTTCAGAGAAGAATCTCAATCTCTTAAGGTTACATATTGGTCAGAAAATAAAGTTAGACCAATAAAGTTGTAAATTTAATTGATTAATGACCATAGCCGGGTAATTTTGTAAACTTGAACGCTGTATACCGTGAACAAGATATGTATACTTCAATTGAGAATATAAAGTAAGGTAGACTGTGGAAATAAAAATATTCACATTAACTTTGATGAGTTGACACAACTAAACATTGATATTTGGGAATATCCCAGAAACTTCAGATTTAAAATATCACAGAATACTTGAGCAATGAAGGAAGTTTGTTCATTGAGAATATTTTGGAGTTTTGGATAAGTCTTAACGAAAGAGTTGTTAATTGTTTGAACACGAAGTTTAACTCACATTCATCAAAAGTAAGATTTTGTAGGGTTACACCCATGGTTTTAAGGGTCTATATAACATTACTCTGTGAATGTAATCTTGCATGTTTACTGGAAAATGTACTTTAATTAATCCAACTTTCCTTAAATATTTCAAACTAATTGAATAGCAAGTTGAAATAAAGAATTATGTGAAGCTACACCATGAACTATCTGCACTAAATCCACTGCGGGGAATCGAACCTTGAACTTAAGCATTATAATTCTATAAAGGTACCACGAACCCACTGAGGGTCATCACAATGCACTTTACTGGGTAAGTATAAATAAAAATGGTCAGTAATAATTCTAAAAGAAATTATAGTTGACTGTAATATGTACTTAATTTGCTCCAACTATCCAAAAATCACGACATTGAATATCTCGATCTAATTGAATAGTGTTTTGAAATATATATAACCAAAGTCGGTACGTGTGTGGTCGTATGTGAAATTTTTAAACTTCATTGAGCTATGAAAAAATAAAATTAGGCGTAAGGAAGAATGGTGTCACTACATGCATAAAGGATTTTAGTTTTACTTTTTTAATTTCGCGCAAAGCTACATGAGGGCTATCTGCGTTAACTGTCCCTAATTGAGCAGTGTAAGACTAGTAGGAAGACAGTTATCATATTCATCACCACCCGCCACCAACTCTTGGCTACTTTTTGACCAATGAGTAATTGAATTTATTGCACATTATAACGCCCCCACGGCTGAAAGGACAAGCATGTTTGCTATGACAAGGATTTGAACCCGCGACTCTCAGATTAGGAGTCAAGCGACCTCACCACCTGACTATGTCGGGCCAAACAAAAATAGAAATAAAACCAATCAAAACGGATTAATGAGCAAATTGGACAGTTATATAATACATAATGAGTGTGGGGTCTCTCTTATAACAAAGCCATCTGTTATCTGTTGTGTCCACCGATGAGAATCAAACACTAATTTTAGCATTGTATATCCGTATACTTACCGCTGTTCCAGAGGGGGACTAATACATAATTAACCAAGTCCTAACTACCTCTCGTCTCTGGACATCATAAATAAGAAACATATGGAGTAAATAGTGGTACGCTAACCGAGTCTTAAACACAAACGTAGCTCTATATTAAAGGGGTTGTATATGTAAAAATAAGATTGTGTGTGTGTGTGTATGGCTGCTACACAAAACTATATTGTGAATAGGTCAAATCGTGAAGCTAGTGAAAATATACGAACTGATATTACTCAATCCAATGAACGTGACACGAAATGAATATGTTAATTAAAACTGCGGACAAACTTTAATATACAAGAAGTAATGGAACAATGTAACACGGGTTATATTACCTACGATCCAGTGACAGTGCAAACAAAATATCAATTCCTGATAGGGAGGAAGAGGTCATCTCTGAACCTGACAAAACACGAACTGAATCCCAATGATGAAAAAGCTCGTTAGAAAACAGTAGATGTGACCTCTACGAAAAAGCTTTATTTAAACGATATGACTAAATTATAAATGATTTCATAAATTTTCGTATTTATCACGTATGAACTACGAAAAACTGCGTATTTTCAGCACTCATTAGAAAGAAGCATGGCGAACTTTTATTAATTTATGTTTTGATTAAATTAAAACGTTTCTCATATTGAATACTGTTAGTGATTAGTGAAACTTTACACATTAGGATTAATTTGTTAAGTACTTTGATGTAGTATTAATTAGACATTCATTTTTATTCTGTACAGATTCATATAAAAAAAAGTCTTAGCAAAATACAAATAAATCATTAACTTTAGGTGGTGTGTTTTTCCTGTTTTTCAATGTATGAATTTTTATATTCTGTGTAGTGTAATAATCACAGCTAAATTACAAAAAACAATAAAGTTTGAGTACTTATACGTTTGTTTATAACTAAACACAAAGCTACACAATGGGCTATCTGTGCTCTGCCCATCACGGGTATCGAAACCTTGATTCCAGCGTTGTAACTCTCGTAAACATGCTGCTGGGGGCGTACTTATCAGATATCCTCTTCTGACTTTCACAGAATGGTTATTATGTAGTAATTCAATTTTTTGTCTCTCTCAAACCGAATTTAACTCTAGGACTTGCTTTACACCGATAATTCAATTGCCTGAAGGCCTTTACACTAGAAATCTAGTTTCTTTACCCGCAGTGAGCAGAGCACAGGTGGACCATGACATAGCTTTCATGTTAAGAACAAACATTTAAGGATCTCTTAAATGCCAAAGGAGCGTTTTTCTATCTGATCTGAATGGTTAACATTTCTTAGTACTGAACCTTTAACAACGCAAACAACCATAACTGTTTGCTGTTAGTTGTGGACATGAGGATAATAGAAACTGAAATGCTTGTGCTACCTGGCAGATATCTCTACCTTTGTATTTTCTGTTTTCGCTACAGAAGTTTCAAGACTTGTTTTACAAATTACTTTTTGTTTTATGTATATATATATATATATATAATGTTAACATCACTCAATTTAAAAAAAAGAAAAAACTTAAATAACCATTTAAGCCGTTTACTAATAAAATAGAGTTGTCTATTTTAGCATCGTTTTTAAGTGTATTTAATAAATCGTGATATCAGTTTAGGGGCTGTGGTGCGTTATAATAGTACAAGTCCCAACATTTGATTACAGTGGCCCACGAGACTGGAAGTGGATATCGTTGACTAGCTGCGTTTCTTATAGTTTATCACTTCAAATTAAAGACGGCTAACGCTTGTAACCCTCGTGTAGCTTTGCGCGAAATCCAACAAACAAGACTAACAAACTAAAGGTTTCCTTATCATGTTTTATTACAGCAAAATTTAATAGTCTACATCAGTGGTTCCCAACCAGGGGTGCGAGATAGCGTTTCAGGGCGTGCGAGATAACATTATAAAAATTTGTTTTGGCCACCTTCACCTTTATTCTTAAATAAATAATTACTGTGAGGGGTGCGAGAACATATTAAATTTTTTTAGTGGTGCGGGGAATAAAAAGGTTGGGAACCATTGGTTTACATCAATTGATTGTTTAGTTTTATCGAATTGTGGGTTTTTAATTATACAGATCGATCTGAGGTATAACGTAGAGTAACATTACGAACACTAGATTGCGCAATGTTAGGCAAAGTTCGTTTAGTTGGAGATCTAAACGTTTGTACAGGTGTTGTCTATGAACAAGATGCTCACGTGACAGGAACTCGTTTGTTCCTAAAAAGTATCAGTGAAAGAACTGAGTGGGCGGGCATTAAAACTAGAAAGTGTAGTAGTAACGACGCGCCTCATATGACTAGGCGTTTTGATAGTGTATACACATTGTGATAAAATCATAGTTTATTAATTATAGACAATAGTGTCTTTGCAACAAAAGGTATGACAACTATTTTGCTTTTGATATACTTATAAAATATTGTGACATTATTTTTATCCTTTAGTTAATTCAAATATATACTTTTCCAGCATTTGCTCATTTTCCTCTCTGCCCTTGTAATTTCTAAGACCTAGTAAACAAGCTATACATGCTTGAGTTCAATTCAGAATTTAAGTATTATCAACTTTGATTTTTGAGTCGGCATAAGTTGAAATAGTTTCTGACTTTTAGCTGTGCAGAAAAATGTTTAGCAGTGGCCGGGGTCCAGCAGTAGTTAGATATGGTGTATATTGGTGTTCAAGTACATGTCGAAACAAGATGCCCACAGAGACTGTCGGCCTGCGAGTGGCATGGCCTTCCCGACGTCAGATAAATTATATTTTACTCGTATCATTCCAGAGGCACAACATAATCTCCTTACTCTGTCCCTACTTTACTGTGAAGTAATAGCTGGCTCTTGTAAAATTTTTATAGATATCGTTGTTTATAGAGAAATCGGTCTCCTTTATATTATTATTAAAATCTACTAATTAATATAATGTGGGAAGTGGGATTATATTAGCTTCATTAGCCTCCCCTCCTCTGTTCAGCATATGTTTACATACGGCTGAAGGAATTAATTACCAAATGAATGCAAACGAAAGATGGGCATGATGAGTATGCAAACACAAAAAATGTATATTTTGTATAAAATTTTATTATTGTGGCTAAAAAGGGGCCCTAGGCCCCATTCTGAATCAGCCACGCTTGCAACACTAAAATCGGAGGCTCAGTTCTCCGTGGTGGACACAGCAGGTACCCAATGTGGCTTTACTCTGAAGCAACTTTTTACAACAGTTTAAGTAAAACTTCCTGCTTTATTAAGATCTTCTTAGACCTGTTTAAAGTAGGGTTACTTAATGAGATAAAAGTACACAGCGGATATCAAATGACATGAAATCCGTATATTATATAAAAAAAAAGAAATTCTTCTCTTTATAAGGTAAATTGCTAGGAATAAAACAGCTCCTAAAAACCTTTTCTCTAAATGATAGTTAAAGATAGTCATTTACAGATTTAAAAAAAAACTCAATACGAAAAGCTAAACATGGATAACTTATTGTTAAGTTAATCTAACATTTTAGTTGTCGTATAGTATGTAACAACATAGTTATTGTAAATTTCCAAAACCAGTGTCCCAACATGACCGATAATGAAGAGACAGCCCCTCTTCTTGAAACCGAAAATCTAGCGAGTAAGTTTCTGTTTATTTATACGTTTGTGTGTGAGTTTATTTTACTCTTCGAGATTTCTAATTTTAGAATGTAGCAGTGCGCAGCGGAAATCCAAATTATATACATAAAGACAAGCTCAAGTAAAAACACTATTTACAGTTTATTCATAAGTTCACTGTGGACGATCGTGTTTTCGCATTTTACATGGAAATACGAAAGTATTTTTATTCACCAATTATTAAGTTAGTGTATTATTTATTGTTAGCTGTGTTTTTATATCATTTTCAAATTATTATTTCAAACGCTCCACAGTTTTTCAGAATGATGAGTTGGAAATAAGGGTTAGTTTTATCAATTGATAATATTATAATAAAACTAGGTCAAGACCCACATCGTATGAAATAATAATTGTGGTAGCTTATAACGGCAACCATTAGATTGTTCTAACGTTCATCAATAGATTACTTTAATCTTCAAAACTAAGACTATGTAAATTACATAAAATTTCTGAGGAACTGACATATGATTAAAAATACACTCCAAGGTATGAGGGTGATAGCATTATATGATATATTTACTACCTTCCTTCAGAGTTACGTACGTTTATTTAAAACTATACACTGTAATAGGGGAGTGATTTATTTAAACACCATTGATCGAAATAGAAATGACGAAATCCTTTATTAAATTTAAATAAATATGTGCGAATGTGTGTAAAGTTTATTAAAAAAAACAGCTGGTGTTTGCCTCATGTTCCTTTTATTACCTCGGTTGAAAAAACGCAAATAAACTTGTGGTTACTTACAATTCAAGCAAAGGCGCGCACTATTGAAGGTGGGCAGAAGTAAAGTAGCACATGACCTTTCACTTTTCAACTAAGTTAGGTCACTAAGTTATTGTATTGTACAAGTGAACATTAAATTATTAACATGACCTAAGAGACAGGTCTTTCCAATGAAGTTGTAGCCTTATGAATTAGGTTGAAGAACCTACATACACACACATATTTATAATTTTAGCAAATTACTATGATGTTTATACATTGGAGCACTCTTTGATGTTGTCGTATTTTTGAGCAGCTACAGATAGCTTTTCAATTAACTATTTCACTAAATTACGAAACAGTTTATGCATTTGTAAGTAACAAGGTTAGGTCACGTACAAACCAAAGAATACATATATATTAACATATATATTAATATATATTGTATATTATCTTCCTTACGTGATTTTATTCAAAAGCTTCCGCTAACATAAAAATATGAAATAAAAATACAAATGTTATTCTAAAATACCAAAATCAGCTACTACAAAAGTAAGTCGATCATACTCCAACAGTTAACCCTTTATACATCCTAAATCACCGGTTGGGTCCACATTAACATACACATCATCTGATGTGTATGCTTGTTGCAACACAGAATGTAAAAAGCTGACCAGAAATATAGTTTTGATATTCGGTTTATATGCACAAGATATCTCAGCAATAATTAGTGGAATTAATTGTATTTCTGATTGTAAGACCTTTCTGGCCAAGGAAATCGTGAATTTAAACGCAGTTAATTTGTAAACAGCTTTACTTAATCCTTTCTTTCCTAACGACTTTTGAGACTGTACATATCTGAAGTTTCGGCATTTGTTCCTTATACAAATCACCTTAATAACCAGGTAAACTGCTACATTGCACTGCGCCAAACATATACAGTGTCTACAACTGGTTAAACAAAACTGCATCCTTGTTCATTCAATATGTACGATTTTCAGTAATATACAGGGTGAACCAAGAGTAGGTGGACAGTAAAAAAACATTTATTTAGAGATCACGTATACGTACAACTATATGTAATAAGACAATTATATTAATGAAAATAAAATGTTATTTATTAACGCAAATGCTCAAATTGTTTTCCTTCTTGATTTACACAGCTTTGAAGTCTACCTCTTACGCTTCGACAACCATTTTTGCACAAGTCACTCTGGCCATTAATTTCTTGAAATGCATCTCTTATGTAATTTTTTAAATCACCGACACTTCTTGGTTTGTGACTATAAACTTTTTCCTTGAGTACTCCCCAAAAGAAAAAATCCATAGGGGTCAAGTCCGGTGAACGTGCCGGCCAATCGATTGGACCTCTTCGACCAATCCATTTTAATGGAAATGTTTCATCAAGATACTCACGAACTGCTTTGGAATAATGTGGAGGGGCCCCATCTTGTTGAAAATAAAAGTCATGTAAATTAGGTTGTTGCTGTAACTGGGGAACAACTTGATTCCTTAGAATTTCGAGATACTTATCTCCTGTAATTGTTCAGTCCAAAAAAAATGGTCCATAAACACCAGAACTTGAAATACCACCCCAAACATTGACACCAGGCTGATTTAGCTGTTGTTCTAATGTTAAATGCATGTTCTCACTACACCAGTAAACACAATTATGTCTATTGACATGACCGGATAATTTAAAAGAAGCTTCATCACTCCACACAATGTTATCTAAAATTCCTGGGTTTTCTTCAATCTTGTTCAGCATAATTTCACTAAATTGCAGTCGCCTGTCTGGATCATCCTCCAATAAGTCATGAATTAGTTGTGGTCGATAGGGTTTCAACCCAATTTGCGTTATAATTCGCCTAATAGAGGTTTGTGGTATGTTCAATTCCATAGAAGCTCTTCTGGTGGATTTGTTTGGACTTTGAACAAATGCATCGGCAACACGTTGCTTATTATTCTCTGTACAGACTGTTTTGGGTCGACCAGTTTTAGCAGCATTAAGGATTTAGCCAGTGGCGTCGAATTTGTCACGGATACGGTAAATGGTTTGTCTTTTTGGAGCTGGAGTATCAAATTTTTCAACCCACTTTCTCCTTACGGTTTCAGTATTTTGAGATTTCCAATACTCTTTTAACACCCATATTCTTTTATCTGTATTTAAAGTATTTGACATTATGTGTTCTATTAACAATCTAAAAAAAAAAGAAAACAGATTAAATTAAAACAAATGTAATTATAAAATTGTAATTATATAACACAAATAATATAGTTGCAACATAGTTATAATATAAAATTGCATTAACATAACCGATACATAAACCTATTCCAAATGCTGTCCACCTACTTTTGGCTCACCCTGTATTTACTTTACACACGTAAGTATGTATGAGACTTATCGCAAACAAAAACTTGACTAAAACTTCTAACTTGGTAAATATATTCCCATTTCGCACATATATAATTTACTGATATAATAAGTAACCTAGCTGTTGACACTTTTAAACACTGACCATAACTGCTCCAACATTTCTAAAGAGAAAAAGGATGAACGTTAGTTTATAAAGTAAGCCCAAATTCTTTAGACAACAAAAATAAAATATTCCAGTACACAGTATCTAAAATTGGCTTTCGTTTTACAACACTGAAAAATAACGTTCGTAAATGCACATTAAAAAACAATACTTCACTCCAAATGTTCGATTTAGTAATAATAACATCATTAATGTTTTTTTGAATTTCGTTCAAAGCTACACGAGGGCTATCTGCGCTAGCTGTCCATAATTTAGCAGTGTAAAACTAGAGGGAAGGTAGCCAGTCATCACCACCCACCGCCAACTCTTGGGCTACTCTTTTACCAACGGATAGTGGGATTGACCGTCATATTATAACGCCCCCCACGGCTGAAAGGGCGAGCATGTTTGGTGTGACGGGGATTTGAACACGCAGCCCTGAGATTATGAGTCGAGGCACCTTAACCATGCGGCCATTCCGGGCCTAATATCATCATTATCATTAGTCCATTAAAACCTTGTCATATTAAACATTAATCTTATTGTTTAAACAAAACCACTCCCACAAGCTGCTGCGACATTCTAGACTGTTTTTTTTCCAAGTTAACAACTCATTTTGTCTCTAATCGTTCACAACTGATGACTTATTCCTCTGAAGATGATATGTAATGGATTTACCTTTATACGTTAATCGTAATACCTACGTTTGTTTCGGTATAGTTTTCCTTTTGCATATGACGTATATTCTTTACTGTGTATGGCACAAGCCCTGCCTGTTCTCAAAATTTGTAGACAAAATTTCGAGAAACTCGCCTGATTCGTATAAAAACAGTTTAGTAGCCGAGTAAAGAGTAGCATATCGTTGTTCAGCTACAGTCAGTGCGCCGTAGTCCTCGTAAAGTATAATTGTGATTACCGCCTATAGATCAGAAACTATAAAATTGGGCCACGAACGTTTGTAAATTTCGAACGCTACAAACCGTTGAACTTCGATGAATTACTTCGGACGTTATTTTTTCTATGAGGACATTAAATATTGTCGCTGGTCAAACTTACGTATGCTGCAAACTTTTGTATATTAAAAGGTATTTGTGTTAAAAACAGGAAATTGTATGTATCAATCTTGTTGATAAATATCATAAATTTAACACATATTAACATTTAATTAACTTCTAAATTAAAATTAAAATTTCCTATATTTGAAATACTAATACCTAACAGCTACAAATTATGATTTTTCTTATTATTTATGCCTTTGTTATAGTATTTTATATTCTGTGTGTACTGGATTTTGTTTATACAGAACATCTACATCTATGTGCTTTAAATACTTCGCAGTTAAGATTCTAGAAATAGACATTACGCATATATCAAAACGTGTATCAGTGTAAGAAAATTATTCTATAACCCACTTAAAATTCAGTGTGTGGTTCCTATTAATCTTATGATTTTAGACAGCACGTTTTGTGGGAAGTTCAAGACACCACACTTCAAAATGTATTGTAGTCATGCTTTATCAGCTTGGGTAAGTTATGCTTTCGTTAATGCCATTTAAAACCACCTATGTATTGTATATATTATTTTTGTTATATATCATTTCTGATGTGTGAAAATTACTAGTTTTTTGCGTGAAATAACGTTCAATCCTAGAGAAACATGTTTATTGAATAGTTTTTTATTATTTTTGACTACAAGAAAAGCTTGCAACTGCGTAATAGTAATTAAACGTATACCTACGCTGTAGTGTTTGTTATTCCATGTATGTAATAAGCCATATAGTTGGAAAATACTAGTTAATATCTCCGTTATTCTGTATATATAATAAGACACATAGGTTATGGCGACCCTCAGATTGTGAATTGAGTGTCCAAACCACCTGGCCTCAAAATAGGGACTTGTAGCTTGAGAAAATTGTGTAGACACTATTTACAGCCGAGTTTGTTTAACTCTTTATAATCGCTAGTTGTAGGGTTCAAAATATTATCTTTACCTTTTGATTCAACTTGTTTATTTTTCGATGATCTTTATTTCCCCTTTTTTAATTTAACAATTTTTTTATTCATCCGCTTTCTTAAGTTTTTTTATGTCCATTTATGGAGAATAAATTTAAGCTACATACGTACATATGCATTCAGTTAAATGTTGCAACATTTTGCTGCTGCACTGGCTTTTTCTACTCTATCATTATTTACTGAACCAGGTGATTTTTGTGCCAAAGGTTTCGTGTAAACTCGAGTTTAACAAGCATCTGTATTTTTAAATCTCATGATGAATTAACTTTTCAAAATAATTTATTGTCCCTCAGCTTCTGTCTTAAATGGAATTTATGTTGTCTGCAGACTGCAAAGTACAAATCTAGATGTACATATGTATTAAATACATTAAAGTTTTATAAAAATAAAACTAATTATTAAATGTTGTATTAATAATAATGTCTAATGTATCAAAGATATTATATTACTTATGTACGTTACGTAATATTAGGTATGTTTGTGATGATCTACGGAAAATGTTAAGCACTTTGTCGCGAAAGAGAAAGCTTTATAGTAATGGATAACATTAGAGATCTTTACCAGTTAAAGGTAATAACTCCTGTGTAAACTGTTATCCACCTGTATATCAGCTGCTTGTGAGTTAGAGTATCCTTTTTAACGGAGTACTTACACTTACATTCACCATTCTCGGTCTACTGTATGCGGTTAAAAAAAAATGTATATTTAGAATTGTTTGTGTAATATTCGCCAGTAAAGATAAGTTTATTTTATTTTACTGCTTTAAATCTACACATTTTGTACATTACGAATCGTAGGGAGACCGCATGTGGACCTTTGCTGTTGGCCTGTACTTGATTCAACTGTATCCATCGTCATTGCGTGTAACTGCTATTTTTGGACTTGCAGCCAGCTTGTCAGTCATCATTCTTGGAAGCTCTATTGGTAATTGGGTAGATCACAATCCACGGTTGAAATGTAAGTATTTAGAATTTCAAAAAAAGTATATTTTAGTAAAAGGAAGATGTCAGGACGAGATTTATAACGTTTTGTTTGGGTTTACGCCCAAAGTCGTACAATAAGCTATCTGTACGTTGCCAAACGTAGGAATTGGACGTTGAACTTAAGCATTATAAGCCCCCAAACCTAGCGCTGAGGAATTCACATAAATAAAAAGGTGAAATGTTGAGAATAAAAATATTTATCATAAAATTCCAGGTTTGGGAGTGTTTTGTATGATTTATAAAATTAAGTTCCTATAAAGCAACCTCTAGACAGGATATGAAACCGTCTAAAACAGTAAAGAAAAAGAAAAATTCGTCTAATTCTAAAAAAAGCAGTTTAAGCAAAACATTATTTTAAATTCACGCTAATTCATGGAGCCTAGAATTATCGAGTCTTAGTTTTTATTAAAAAGCTGCCATTGAATTTCATCAAGTGTGAAATATGGTGTAATTTCAATAACCTGGTTTAGGTTGTACTACGTATATATTATTTCCTAATATGGTAAGTTATAATATCATAACAAAATAAGTACTTTCGAGAAATATCCTAATGCAAATCATATTGACTCTTGAAAAACACGCACATACACATATAAGAAGTTAGAAGAGAACACTTGTGACTGATAGAGTATAAGAAAACAATGTTTTAGATGCTCGGCATTGCAACGTTTTCTTAGATTTTGAAAATGTCATGGATACATTGTGTCTGGTACGTCGAAAGTCATAATAGATTTGTTTGTTTTTTCCAGCCGCCAGGAATTCTCTAATTGTCCAGAATAGCATGATTATATTCTGTGCTGTAGGATTATGTTTGATACTTTTGTTTCCGGACTTTGTCAAGTCCACTTGGCAGGGATGGCTAGACGTGATGGCCCAGATTTATGTCATCCTCACTGCCGTCCTCGCTCAAGTAGCTTCAGTGGCTAATACCATCTGTGTAGAGAAGGATTGGGTACCTGTAATTGCAGCAGGAGACAATCAGCTATTAACCGGTGACAAATATTTGGTTGACATTCATGTTTATTGAATGAATATTAAATATATCTTTTTTTTTATTATTCACCAGTTTTGTATCACAACGAATCTGATAAATTGTGGTCTATCTATTTGTAATAACATTAAAAAATATATTATTTAAATATTGCAAGTAATTTGAAAGACAACGTTTTGTTTGTATGTGTAAGTACGTGTACATAGTTTAGAACTTGTGTTTTGTTTTGTTTTTTACACTGTCATTAAAGAAACGGTAGACCAGAACTTAAATTGACTTACATGAGTTATGAAGCAATTTTTATAACAAAAGGATTTAATGTAATAAATCTGTAAAACAGAAATATAAGTCATCTAATGAATGATTAGAATAAACTGAGTCACTATGTGTTAATTTCTCACAATTTTTGCATATAGTTACGCAAAGGGTTTCTATGCATAGTATTTTCCAGTTTTGAACTGAAACTAGCTAGTCAATTTCGCCCACTGGCAAGTAATGGCCTACTCTCATCTTATCACATAGTGTGATTTCACCATCACTTTTATAGTGCATCATGGTTCCAAAGAGCGAACCTGGAACCTTCAGATTCACAGTTCGAGCATACTAGCCATTAAACTACGTGCGACTAATTACTACTTTGATATGTTTGCTGTGAGCAATGTTCTCGACCATAAACGCAATAATATTTCAGGAGGTTGGACCACTTATTCGATCTATATTCATATACTAAACTAATAAAGCAAAATCGTTTTCATAATTATAAGAATTGATACAAACAAGTATTATAACATTCTAAAGATAATAATTTTAACGAAAAATGAAATTGGTTGTTAGGTACAATACAATAATTGGAATTATTTTCACTGGTCATAAGTTTCGTGAGTAGACAGGCTTCTTATAATTTCAAGAGATCGTAAAAAATGACAATCATGATTTATGTAATGTATTTAATTATCGTTATTTTATGTAATGTATTTAATTATCGTTATTTTCAGAAATGAATGCTATGATGAGAAGAATTGATCTGATAGCCAAACTTTTAGCTCCACTACTCGTTGGTCAGATTATGACCTTGTCTTCCATAATTGCAGCTATCTTCTTAGCAGGCTGGAACTTAATTGGGGTTTTCTTTGAATATTGGTTGCTGTGGAGAGTATACAAGAGTGTTCCTCAACTAGCGGTGAAGGCCCCAGTAGAAGTTCCAGGTAAAAATTTCAAGCTAGTTTGCTCCAATTTATCTCTTTTGCATTTTAAACAGGGGGTTTTCATGCCTCTTAACAGTTATTTTCAATGAACATGCAGCAATGAAAAATAGTTCGTTTTATAGTTACCTGCAGTACGTTTCCGCACAACTCAGTCTGTTTTAGTTATTTATGTACCACTAGATGACGTAAGTTCAAAAAAATATATAGACATTATTATCACAGTTTTAATTCACAATAAATCTAATCACTTTACTACAATTTTAATCAGAATATGTTTTACTGCTTTTCTTTTATAAAAAATAAACATGGAGAAGTTTGCGTAGGCAAGATATTATTTTATATCCACATTATTTTTACAGTCGTTAAAACTAAGTAGTCTTTAGTACTAAAATAGCTATGTTTGATTCATAGGATTTTAGTAAGATTTAGAATATGTTGATAATTGAAAATAGCAATATGAGACATTTGTTAAATTTTTATCACTTTTTTGAAAAGTTTAGCTATGTTAATTTCTGCCATTAAAGATGCCTGACAAAAATATTGTACCAGGAGAGAGGAAAGAAATTAGATATAAATCCACTTATTTGAGGACATTAATCCGTGATGACGAGAAAACCCACTTGTAGAAAAAAGAAATTATATATGTAAAAACTGCTGGTATGGATAGAAAAAGCACTAGTAGAGGAGTGAACAACGTTTTGACCTTTTTCGGTCATCGTCAGGTTCACTTAGAAAGAAAGGGTTACTGACCGATAGCTGACCACATGTTTGAAGGTGGTTGTATAATTGAGAGGAATGTAGAGGGCGTGCTTAGATGCTGGATATATTTATTAATATAGGTATAAAAGTGTTTCTCTGTATTGGTTTATTGCGGGCTTGAGTTGTTGTATAAGTAAAGCTTCTTTAATTTTACGTTTCTTTATGTTTGTTTCTTTATTTAGTATTTTTTTCTATGGTTACGTTATGTTTATTTGATCTGCAGTGTTCGAAAACGTGTGAAGGTGACATTTTATGTTCTTTGAATCTGGTTTCCATTTTTCTACTTGTTTCTCCAATATAAAAGTTGTGGCAGTTATCACATTGTATTTTATAAATAATGTTGGTGTGGTGTTTGTCAGTGTAGTTTTTACATAATATAGACTATAGTTTTGTGCCTGGTTTTTGAATAAATTTGGTATTAACTGGAATGTCATATTTTGTTACTAGTTTTTGCCAAATGTTGGTTATTTTTCTGCTGATGTCGGAAATATATGACATGCAGCGGTATATGGTTTAGTGATTTTTTAATTGGTGGGATATATTTACTTTTGTTGGTTGATTTTGCTTTTTGTTTAGGTGTGTACGTATAATGTTTTGTACGGTTTGTGGAGGAAACTTATTGATGTTGATGAAGTATTGTTTTATTTTGTTTAATTTATTATTAATTTTATCTGGTGAGCATAGTTTTATGGCTGTGTTTATTTGGTTTCTTAGTATGTTGAGTTTTTTGTTTTATTTCATGTGTTGAGTCCCAAGGAATGTATAGTCCAGTATGGGTGATTTTTCGGTGAATTTCTGTTTTAATTGTGTGTCGGTTCTTGTACTTTTCAGGTTAAGAAATGATATTTGATTGCTTTCTTCCTGTTCACATGTGAAGTTAATGTTGGGATGTATAGAGTTAATGTGATTGAAAAAAAATTAAGTGTGTGTTCTGTAGATGTAAATCCCGCACTCGTGTCGTCTACATATCTGTACTAGTATAATGGTGGATGTAATGCTGTGTTAATTGCTTGTGTTTCAATTTATGTCATAAGAATGTTGACTAGAACTGGTGATACTGGGTTGCCCATGCTTAGGCCATTTGTTTGTATATAGTTGTGGTTGTTGAACATGAAGTTTGTCTTCATCGTGGTGAATTATATGAGGGTTGGTAATTGGTTGCTGGGAATGTCTGCTGATGGATTAGGGTCTCGGATATAGAGTTCTAAGGCTATCTTGCAGGCTTCAACAGTTGGGACTTCTGTAAAGAGGAATATGACATCGAAACTGGCCATTCAGGATTTATGATTAAGTTGATTCAGGTCAGATTTGAAATTAAAAGAGTATTTGATGAATGAGCTGGCAATGTATTTACCAAGATTGTGATTAAACGATTCATATGTGGACATAATTGGTCGTAATGGACAATCTGGTTCATGAGGTTTGGAGATGCTGTATATTTGTGGCGTGCGTGAGTCGGTCTTGCGTAGGTAGCAATAAAGTGTTTGTGAAATTTTGTTGGCTTTTTCATTTTTAGTAGTATTTTGTTTAGTTGCGTTTCGTGTGTCTTTGTTGGATTTATGTGTATTGGTTTAAATTTGTGCCTTATAGGATGTTCTTTATTTTTTGGATGTATTTGTTTGGGTTCATTATAACTATAGCGTTTCCTTTACCTGCCTTTAGAATGCCCCCACTAGTACAACGGTAAGTCTCCGGATTTACAACGCTAAAATCAGGAGTTCGATTCCCCTCCGTGGGATCAGCAGATAGACCGATGTGGCTTTGCTATAAGAAGAACACACACACGCCTTTAGAATTTTAATGTTTTTGTCTTATTTTAGGTGTTTAATGGAATTCATGTCTCTTTTTATAAGGTTGTTTTTCATTTTTCTGTTTTGTGAAATTATGTTGATGGTTTTGTGAGAAAATTTTTTGAAAAAATCGTTTAAGATGTTTTTAGGTGTTTCTGGAAAATATGTTTTTAATTTTTTCTGAGAACTGTGGCTGTTGGATGTCAATGAAATTGTCAAAGCTGTCTTCTTTCTGTTGGTTGTTTTCAGTTGTTTTATTGTTTTTGTTTTTTGTGGAAAGTATCACAAGTCTCTTGGCTAGGTCTTTTAAACATGTTTTAATTTCTAAGGTTGGAATGTACCTTGGTGCTATTGCGAAGTTGAGTCCCTTGTTAAGTAGATGCATCTCGTCTGTGTTTAATTGTCGGTCGGATCTGTTAATTATGAGGTTAGTCAATTGTTTGTCGTGTTTGTGTCTTTTCTGTTGTTTGCATCTTAGTTGTCTAGTTGTTGTTTTTGTATTGTGGCAGATTTTTTTTTTGTCCCTGTCATTCCTAGTGTTGATTTGATTTATGTTTCGTTGTATAAGTCCGTAAATGCTGCATTAAACCAGAGATTTAAAGAACTCGTAGAATATCAAAATTAGTACGTTATAAAGGCAATAAAAATAGCATAAGAATTATGACCCCAGTAAGACCTGATAAGTTAGTAAAAGGTCTTTGTAGGCGAGTAAGCTTACCTTATACGTTTCTACTGTATTTTTTAATTAACTTGCGCATTACAAATTTCCACTGAAAATGATGACATCGTTATAAGGAGTAAAAAGCTAGCTGTACATAGCTCTAAATATATTGTGACAGCAGATAGAGGTTAAATAATTCACCTTGGCAGTTTGGTTCTAAAGTAACTGAATGAATGTGCGGACTTTTGACAAAAAAAAGAGACAATTATTTAAAGCTATGAACTATGTTAATTAACAAGTTAAATGAAGAAAGTCAGAAAATTAGGCTGGACTGCATGGTTATTAGTTCAGCCATAACTGTCGCTATTTTAAACTAAATTTCACAATGTAACAGAGATAATGAGAATAATTTGTCTTGTCAAAGGGTGTCATAAAGTTATTGAACTCGTCTGTGTGGATTTTCATAAAAATACAATTACTTAAAGCTCTGTACGCAACTGTGGTAACCCACGAAGTAACGAAAGTGAATATATCGCTTATTATATAAAAAGAAACAGAGCAGCGAAAAATAATTCGTCTTCTCAGTTGGATGCTAAAGTAATTGAATCAGTCAATGTGAAGGTTTGACAAGAAAAGAGAATTATTCAAAGATTTAGAGAAATAATTTTTGTATTGGGTTGA
Source organism: Tachypleus tridentatus (assembly GCF_004210375.1). Classification (NCBI taxonomy): domain Eukaryota; kingdom Metazoa; phylum Arthropoda; class Merostomata; order Xiphosura; family Limulidae; genus Tachypleus; species Tachypleus tridentatus. Next base: position 85,255,417 of record NC_134836.1, on the reverse strand, counting down.
GGAATAATTCGTGAGCGTATTTTCAAGTTAAAAAAATATATTCATAAATGAAACGCTTTCGCAAAATATTTCATGTCATTTGGTAGATAATTTTTTGCTCTAATAGATGGTGTGTTTGATTTTCATGTGTCTTTAATTTTTGCTTTCATTTTCAGCTCATTAAATGGAATGTCAAGTGGACAAAATCGAGCATTTTCGACACCATCTGCTTTTCGCATTTAATTTCTTGCAATTTCGTTTAAAACAATGCATACTATATACCTAGGTATTACATGAAATAAAGTATCATAATAAATGTTTTGGGTGTAATGTGTTCATGCATTGAAGTATTGTATAGTCTTGCATGTAATGCTTGAATGAAATTATTTAAAAACGCTCATGAATTATTCCTCAACCTAATACATGCGTTCGACTTGTTTGAATATATATTGTTTTAAAACAAGTGGATTATATTTTGTCAATTTATTGTTGGAATTAATCGCCAACAAGTGACATACACTTACTATAAAAGAACCCCAGCCCATATTTAAAACCTGACAGCTACTTTTTTCCTTTATTCTTTTTTTTTTTTTTTTTGCCAAGCCACAGGCACGCTTAAACCTTATCAATACCACTGCATGTTCAACCAACAAATGTTTTGTTTTTTTTGCAATGCCCTCAGTGGCACAATGGTATGTCTGCGAACTGAAACGAATTTTGATGCTCTTGGTGGTCAGAGCACAAATAGCCCATTGTGTTGTTTTGTGCTTAATTTCAAACAAACTCTCTTTTAATAGTTACATGTGGACTTTTTCACATTACTTATTGTCCGTAAATGTGCCCGGCATGGCCGAGCGCGTTAGGCGTGCGACTCATAATTCGAGGGTCGCGGGTTCGCATCCCAGTCGCGCTAAACATGCTCGCCCTTTCAGCCGTGTGGCGTTATAATGTGACGGTCAATCCCACTATTCGTTGGTACAAGAGTAGCGTAAGAGTTGGCGGTGGGTGGTGATGACTAGCTGCCTTCCCTCTAGTCTTACACTGCAAAATTAAGGATGGCTCAGGTTTCTCCTCCTGGTTGGGGGTTGTGCAGTAGGCTAACGATCTGCTCACTTAAAAACCAGCCTGTTAATGAATCCGCAAGCGATTGCGGTCCTATGTTTCTTCATGGAATCGAGTGGTAATAATAAAATAATAATAAATAATATTGTCCGTAAGTGCATGTTTGTAGTTAAACGTTTATGCGTAACTTAAGTTAAAGATACTGAAACTTTATATATGAACAACATTTTTATAGGTTTTGAAGTTGAGTACAGAAGGCTATTCATAATTTATAGAACAGTTTGTCTATAAAAGCGACACAAGAGCCATGTTCACAAATGTCTCTCAAATGGAAAGACAAATTTCAAAAGCTGCACGAGCTTTGATAAATGGAAGTATGTCGTCATTAAAATGATAAATCATCATAAAATATTGTTCAAGAGATTTACGACAGTTACATATAACAGATAGTTTTAACTGCAAGTTAAATACTAAGGTTATCGAGAAAAAAAATGTGAATTTGATCTCCAAGGTAACATCTCGATGGTATTACACCACGAACAACTAACTACAAAATGGATTGGATTTCACTGAGGTGTGGATCCACCATGGCAGAACACTGAACCACAGACAGGGCCATGTCAACCACCACTTCTTTTGTAATATAAAGTACAAAGAGGAATTCATACTATACTTTTCCCAGCATTACCTCAAAACTTCTGCGTCTGTGGATTGCTCAAATGTCTTCTTTTGCGCACATTTGACGGACTTTGGAAAGCATATACAGAAAGGAAGGACGACATTGCTATTTGTGTACTGGAGAAACGTCTCTCGTGATGCAAATTGCACTGGAGTACAATAGTCCATAGCCAGAGTTATCAAATAGAATACCGCCGGTGATTGGAAGGAAGGTCTATATATAACTGTTATGACAGATTCCAAAACCTCTATATATACCACCGATTATGTTGTTTAAGTCATACGTTTTCCAAGAAAATAAAAATGTTACAGTTTTTAATAACACTTCCGGTGAGGCAGCTGTAGGTTTATGGATCTGCATTGATAGAATTCAAGGTGCGATGCTCCACGGTGGACAGAAGAGATAGCCCAATGTAGCTTTGGTCCAAACAAATAAACATATATGAGAAAATAATTCGTATTTCCATTTCCTAAAGTCTGTGTTACTTTCATTAATGTTAAATCTTGCATAGTTTGTTTTCAATTGCTTATGTCGTAGACACATGAGTTATGAAACATTACATAATTTATATTAAATATGTTGCTAAGAGTTTATATATAATTAAACTACCATTTTCTAAAATTATGTCGTCAATTATACGAGTTTGCTAGAAAAAATCAATTTAAAAACAATTTCTTCACAAACAGTTGTGCCTCCATATCCTCCTCTTTTAAATATAAATTTAAATAAAGGCTCGACGTACTTTTACACCTTTCCAAAATTAAGTACAATCACATTTAATACTTCATTTTCTACACAATTCAGTTAAAGCATTCCTCAACGAAGAAACTAATACATTCAGTGAGGCAGTTTTATACAGAATATAGATATAGATGTTGGAAACATTTTATATGAGTAAATAAACTTAAGTATAATAAAAATGTTAAGAAATGTTGATCTTCTAGAAACGTTTATTTTATTACGTTCACATTTCACTGAATTTTTAGGTGATTGGTTACATCAATAAAACGTTAACATCTATTTTATTCGGTAGAAATTAAGTGGTGAACCAAATTCCTAATAAACTGAAACTGTCAATTCAACACAAAAACAGAATGCAATCTGACAAAACCCATTTAAGTTTTCAAAGGAAACAGTATCTGTTTTCTCCAGATTGACTTTGTGTTAATGTCCTCACAAAACTTTCAAATGTAGAGAAATTGAATGATAACTGTTCCTAAATAAGGTGTATATAATTTGCATAGTGTACTCGATAGATTGTATGGTCCCTAACTATTACTCCTCGCCATATACCTCTTAGAAAGGGTTAAATTATTTATAGAAATCAGTTGACAAGCGTATGGGTATAGTCTACGTAAGGTAACCTTCATACAGGCATTATAGTTAAATAAATTGCCCATAAATTTGTACAGGTATTTGATAGTGTGTAATACATTTAGAGAAAGTGTTACCCATTATTTTATTATATCAACTTAAACGTTACATGTGGTTAAATAGCTTTCCGCTAAAGAGAGATATTTCACTTCTTTTGAATGGTTTAAATTCATTTATCATTGAAATCAACTGAAACAGATAAAGATAATAAATCTAGAAATTAACAAGACTGGAAGTGGGATATTTATGCGAAGTCTATAACTGGTTTTGAAATTCAGTTTTAGCGCTACAAACCCTCAGATGTACCGCTGGATCACAGGATGGATTTATTCACTTGAAATCTTTTGAAAGAAAATTTCTTAAACAAACAAACAAACAAAAAAGTAGAACGTAACTACATGTCTTAATGTCAAAGTAACTTATTCAGTACTGATCAAGTGAACAATTTGTAAGCTGGATACAGAAAAGCATATCATGTTGTCTTTAAAATCCGGACAGGTGAGCTATAGACGCAAATTCGAATTTTTCTCGCTTAAAATGTTAAGTCACTAAAAATTTGAAATATTTTAAAAATAATTTTAAATATTTGAACATTTCTTACAGATAAGATGGACGGTTTCTATTTTAGGTGTAAGAAAACTTTAAGTAGGAGTCTACAAATTACCATGAAGACGCATAACTATTAATCCTCGCTTAAAACAAAATTAGTCTTTCCTTTCACAAACTGCAAAGTAAACATTTGTTTCGCATATAAGAAAAGAAATACAAGCATAGAAAACTAAACGAATACTCTATTACGCCGTACATACCGCATAAATACTGCAGCGAGCATACCACAAATAACCTGTAGTGTAGCTATGTACTTAGAAATAAACAAATGAATCGATCAGAGAAGAAAGAAACGTTTTTATATTTTCTAGTTACAATTTGTATGTATTCCAACTTAAATAAGATTATGTTTAATCAGCGTAAACCGTTTAGTTACAAAAATAACAGGCCTGGCATGGCCTAGCATGTTAAGGCGTACGCTTCGTAATCTGAGGGTCGCGGGTTCGCGCCCGCGTCGCGCTAAACATGCTCGCCCTCCCAGCCGTGGGGGTGTATAATGTGACGGTCAATCCCACTTTTCGTTGGTAAAAGAGTAGCCCAAGAGTTGGCGGTGGGTGGTGATGACTAGCTGCCTTCCCTCTAGTCTTACACTGCTAAGTCAGGGACGGCTAGCACAGATAGCCCTCGAGTAGCTTTGTGCGAAATTCCAAAACAAACCAAACCAAAAATAACAAAAATCATGTTACTTAAGATATTAATTTAAAGAGAATTGATTTAAAAGAATATGTCAACTGGATTAATTGAAATATGTAAATTTTATTGATTGTAAGAGGATATTGTACGAATATGTAAACCGGTTTGAAAAAAAGTGTGTAAACTGTATTAATCATAAGTGTAAGTAAGCTGGCTTAATTTGAATATTTCTCTGGTGTTGCTAGTTATATATATGTTTATTTTGCGGATTTTCTTTCAAACACAATGATAAGTAAAAAGTTGAACTAGCGAATAATGCTACTACGTATTATACTTTTTTTCAGACGAGTCTCCGATTTATTATGTTGCGTATTTCGATATTTAATTAACTTTTAAATTCTAGTACCACATTACGTTCTGTGTCGTAACGCAATTTTTCCTGTTTTGTCTTTTTTAGCCACAAACTCAGTCGAGCATCATCAACCCTCTGGCTGCTGTTCGTCTGTGAGGAAACATTTCCTTGAATTATTTGGAGGATGGAAGATTTATTTTTCCCATGAAGTCTGTCCTGCAGGACTGGGACTTGCTTTCTTGTTTATGACTGTCTTAGGTTTCGACAGTATAACGATAGGTGAGATACAACCAGTAATGTTATTGTTGGGTGGATATCTTTCCGTATTTTGGTATATACAGAATGTTATTGTTGGGTGGATATCTTTCCGTATTTTGGTATATACAGAATGTTATTGTTGGGTGGATATCTTTCCGTATCTTGGTATATACAGAATGTTATTGTTGGGTGGATATCTTTCCGTATTTTGGTATATACAGAATGTTATTGTTGGGTGGATATCTTTCCGTATCTTGGTATATACAGAATGTTATTGTTGGGTGGATATCTTTCCGTATTTTGGTATATACAGAATGTTATTGTTGGGTGGATATCTTTCCGTATCTTGGTATATACAGAATGTTATTGTTGGGTGGATATCTTTCCGTATCTTGGTATATACAGAATGTTATTGTTGGGTGGATATCTTTCCGTATCTTGGTATATACAGAATGTTATTGTTGGGTGGATATCTTTCCGTATCTTGGTATATACAGAATGTTATTGTTGGGTGGATATCTTTCCGTATCTTGGTATATACAGAATGTTATTGTTGGGTGGATATCTTTCCGTATTTTGGTATATACAGAATGTTATTGTTGGGTGGATATCTTTCCGTATCTTGGTATATACAGAATGTTATTGTTGGGTGGATATCTTTCCGTATTTTGGTATATACAGAATGTTATTGTTGGGTGGATATCTTTCCGTATTTTGGTATATACAGAATGTTATTGTTGGGTGGATATCTTTCCGTATCTTGGTATATACAGAATGTTATTGTTGGGTGGATATCTTTCCGTATTTTGGTATATACAGAATGTTATTGTTGGGTGGATATCTTTCCGTATCTTGGTATATACAGAATGTTATTGTTGGGTGGATATCTTTCCGTATTTTGGTATATACAGAATGTTATTGTTGGGTGGATATCTTTCCGTATCTTGGTATATACAGAATGTTATTGTTGGGTGGATATCTTTCCGTATCTTGGTATATACAGAATGTTATTGTTGGGTGGATATCTTTCCGTATCTTGGTATATACAGAATGTTATTGTTGGGTGGATATCTTTCCGTATCTTGGTATATACAGAATGTTATTGTTGGGTGGATATCTTTCCGTATCTTGGTATATACAGAATGTTATTGTTGGGTGGATATCTTTCCGTATTTTGGTATATACAGAGATAGCTACAGCAATATAATTATTTTGTGCTGCCGCGATATAAGCTTAGTACAGTTTACCGTCTAAAATATCTAATTAAATATTAAGGATAGAAACAAGTTAGAAGTTAATATGGTTAAGAAAGAGTTGATATGTTTGAGAATCTTTTGTGTATTGTCTTAGTGATTTTTACTTGTCTTGAGTAAATTGGTGTTTGATCAGCGACAGATAACAATGTAACGTTGAAAGTAATTTATTTCACAAAGACTTCTTGAAGTAACTGATAATGGCTGAGCCGCAGAATACTAGACAATATCGCATACTCGTGGCTCAAACATATCAAATCTGTCACGTATTCCCTGATGCTTAGTGATTAATCATAACTTTTGGCTCTTTGTTTAAAGTTAATACAGTCTATGAATGATTTTTACTTATGGATTCTCATAAAATACAGGTTATTGCTACACGCAGGGAGTCTCTGAAGCAGTGATGGGTGGAATGACTGGATTAGCTGGCTTTACGGGAGTTATAGGTACTATCGCATATCCAGCTATGAGAAAACGCGTGGGTCTAGAGAGAACGGGGTTACTTGGCTTGTTTTCTCAAATATGTTGCGCTAGTCTATGTGTTGTTTCCATATGGCTTCCAGGAAGCCCCTTCGATCCTCTTTTTACCAAGAACGCCACAACTGTCACCGAGAACGTCACCAAACTTTATGAAATAGAAACGTCGACGTCGTATTTGAATTCCACTTTAGTTGACGAATCTTCTACACAAGATGATTTCACAACTCATACACAGTCTCTGGATATCTCGTCTATCAGTAAAAATTATGTGTATACATCTGTCATCGTCTTTCTTGCTGGAATGATAGCAGCTCGAACAGGTAAGTTTTAAAGGGATTGTTGACGTTAACTGAAATAATTAGCAACTGTTACTAGCGTATTTTGGATAAAATGCAGATCATTATGTTCGGACATGAGATAGGATGAATCTCCAAGCGTCTTTTTCTGTAATCAAATGAAAATATTATCCGTCTGAATGATTAAATATTTATCTGAAGTTTATAAATTTATTTAGATACTTTAAATTATATTAATGTTTTGTACTTTAAAATATTGTATCTTTGTGGTATCGGTAATTCTTTAGGGCAGGTTTTATTATAATTAGTAATGTGCAAGCTTCTGTTGATGAACCAGTAACGATCTTATAGTGTGTGTGCGTGCGTATATATACATATATATTTAACTCTTTCTTTTGTTAATGTTTTATTTTACTGTTAAATTTTCACACCAAAAGATTAAGTAGATTGCTTCAGATTACAATTGCTCACGTATTCAAAATGCTTTCAGGATTGTGGTTATTGGACATGACGGTAAACCAGTTTCTTCAAGAATTAGTAGAAGAAAAAGAGCGTGGAGTAGTCAGTGGTGTCCAATATAGTCTCAATATGACGATGGACCTTGCCAAGTTTCTGTTGGTGATAGCAATACCATGGACAGAAACGTTTGGGATACTAATTATCTTATCTTTTGCTTTTACTTGTGGTGCATGGGTGTCCTACGCTATTTTCTCTAATCGTCGAAGAGGACATCTTCTTCCTTACGGAGTGTTGAAAGTGTGTAACTTACAAACACTGGATAGTTCATTAGGCGGACAAAATCTTAAATTACCTGAAGAAAAACAAGAGTTTTCTTATTATTTCAATCATCTTCATAATTCATGACTTAAGAATTTTCACAGCTGAGAGAACTTTACATAATTCACAAAATTAAGTATTTACAGTTTTTGGGAAAACAAAGCTACTCCAGTTGAACATAAATTTTAGTCCGGATATTACCATAACAAACGACCGATGTTTAACTATTTTTATACAGAAAGGATCAACATTCTGTTTTTCATTTAACAAGTACATGTTAAATAATCAAATTTCTGTGAGATAAACTGCTTAATAGCATAAAGAAAATAAATGGAATCGTTGATTTATTGTATAGTTGACTCCACTTTACCATCATTGCAATGACTCTGAATAAAAACATTTTGGTTTCTTGTGGAGTCTTACTGTCACTTTTGTTGCACGCGTTTTGCTGTTTCTAATTGAAAATCAGAATTGTTTTTTTTTTCTTTTTCTCAGTATTTTCCTCTGAGGTATGTAATCAGCGTCAAAAATATGTAACAAACATAACTCCCATCCCAAAATAAAATGAATAAAAATCAATTTATTTCTGCAGAATTTTGTGGGTTAAACTTATGTTTTGTACCAATAGTTAGTCTTGTTTCTCTATAGACAAAGCATCGTTTGATGGATTTTTATTCTGATACCACAACAGCAAAACACATCTCTATAAACCACAAAATGCAAAACTGCAAATTTTTGTCCATTTCTCCATATACACAATGAACCTCGATAATGATCTATCTACAGGGAGCGAAGTAGTGGTAAAAAAATGGAAAATTAAAAATGTGTATGTACCCCCGCATGGACCGAACGAACTTCCATATTAATTTTGATGAGGACTGATCCACATTCTGCGAATTAAATACGTAAACATACAACAGACATTACTATTACATTTATATGCATTAGCTGGTGCATAACGGAAGTTATGTAAATAGATGATCAATGAAATATTATCTTATAAGTAGTCCTAAAAGAAACATAATAAAAACCGCACAAATGGCAAAAACACAAAAATGTTAAGTTAAAACTTTGCATGTATCTCCGCATGGACCCAACAAACCTTCATGACAAATTAAAATGTATTTCTACCATAAATAATTTTCGTCGTGTAAATGTATTAAACTCTCTCAATATATATATGTATAGTAACTGTTGTCCAGAATAAGAGAAGATAAAGATAAAACGAAAGAAGGTAGTACTACTTGGGGGGTAAGTAAGGTAATGATTTTAGCATTGTAAATCAGTAGACTTACCTTTGTACCAGCGGGGGACTGTTTTGAAAGAAGGCTTCTTTTTGTTCATTTATATATATATTCAAGCAGCAATTATAATAGCATAAATCTTTTATGCTTTCTCGACTTGTACATAAGCCTTAAATGATAAATTGGATATGTTTTTATAATATTGTTTATTATATTTTAAAACACAACTAATAAAAATTAATTTTAATTCCTTTCATTTTTTAACGAGTGCTTTTAATTTTATATTTTAACGATATTTGTGGACTTCTATCATTGAAATAGTAAATGCGATTTTACTCATTTAGGACCACAAAACCTGTTCTGTTAAATAAGCTTTATATCGTCTGGGTACTTAGTATTTGCGTTTTTGGTTTTTTTTTGTTTAAAGTTACCATATTACAAATAATTTTCTTTTTAAGTCATATATTTAAGAAGACACAGTTGCAACATTTCAGAGGAATAGCCGAGTTATGCAGAAGCTGAGATCAAACTGCCATATTTATAAAATAAAACACCACCCGCTAGTGCAGCGGCATGTCTTCGGATTTACACCGCTAAGATCAGGGGGTTCGATTTCCCTGGGTAGGCTCAGCAGATAGCCCGATGTGGCTTTGTTGTAAGAAAAACACACATAAAATAAAATTATTAATTTTGCAGGTTCATCGTGCACTGATATGGTCGTTTACCTTGGTTGAAAAAAAAATGAGTTGATACGATATAAGGTTACATCGCTGAATATTTGTTAAGCTTCTCTATTTTGACTTTATTGTTTATTAATGATTTTCCTAAAATCGTTGCTCAGTTGCATAGATTTTGGCTGATAGTTACAGAGGACTAATCCTGCTAACATTTACACGTACGTACTAACTTGTTGAGAACTGCAATATATTTTTCAATATGGCCCTCGTTTTGATTAAATGAGATGCAAAATATAAATATAAAAAAATATCAATTTATAAGATATTAGACTTACAGAAGAAAGTCGACAAACGGTTATAGGTTAGTTTTTTTTCTTATTTGATTTTAATAAAGCACGTAAGAGATTAGGTTGTTGTTAATAAGTCTTTCTAACGTATTACCTAAAATTTATATTAAAAATTGAATTTGTTCACTTTGTATTTTCATATATGCATTTTAGAAGAAAACATAATTTATTACTTGACGTACACCAAGCTCTTTTTACATCTCAGCAAAAATACAAATTTAGCTCTAATAAAGCACTCAAGGTTTATGGAACAGTGATTATGAATAAGTGCGATTTCGTTGCAAATGTTAATCATATATTAAACAAAAGTAATGAAATTGTTATGTTCATTAAAGACATAATTTTGTTTTTAAAAAGCAAAGTTACAGAATTAATGTACAATGTAAGAAGGATAACAGCTATACTTAAGGTGTTTTCGGTAAGATTTCTACCAGATGTCTCATATGAGAACCAGCCGTAAAACTAACTTTTAGAACATTAATATGAAATATTGGCATCAATAATCTTAAATTATTATTTTTACTGTTAGTGCTGCTAAAATCTTTGAGTTTTGTGTTTAGGGGGAGACTTTTTTAATAACTGTACCCACTCTCGATAATCAGCAGTGCGCTGTTAAAACAAGTTTATTGTAACATAAATTTTTTTCAGTGATAAACTCATTTTGACAGTTTTATATGAACTGCTTTTAAAAGTAATTAGATAAAGAGTGAATGATAGGATTACAGGAGATTCCAATGTTAGTAGGAACATTGTGTTAGAAGAAGTGATAACCGAGGTTGAAAAAGTTTAAAAATAGAGCGAGTAGTTGAGATGGAAATTATTCCAAACTATAAATGTTTGAATACAGTTGATGTTACGGAACTTCCTGTTATTCCAAACCATAAATGTTTGAATACAGTTGATGTTACGGAACTAAAATTGTAACAGTAGTTCAGCCACAAACAAAGTAACATATTTTAACATAAAATTCATTGGCAGATTCATTCAAAATAGTATGACCACAGTGTGACACTGCAGGTAGTTAGAGAAATGTTGCACGTTCAACACCTTCAACTCTGATTGATTTATAAAAGTAATAATCAATCAATCTCATTCTTAGTTCCAAAGAAACAGGCAAAGCTTCAGTAGTGCCAGTAATTTTAGGTGACTGCTTTGCCAGGAGCTTAATATCAGGAAGGCTAAAGTTATATCCTAAAGTAAAGGTTTGTGACTTTCCTGTTTAGTCAACGTATACATAAAGTGACGTTCAGATTGAAAATTCTAGTTCTTTTATTTCGAAAATACAGGTTTTATTGTTAAAACTCATTAAAGTGGGTTCAAATTGATTTGCCTTTGGTTTAGACAATTGTCTTTCTGTATTTTACTCTGATGCACTTTAAGTAAGTTTAGTTGTTTTTTAATTGCGTTTCTATCCTTGTTTTCTCTGGAAGTTCAATCTCTGGCTTTGTAACTGTACACACAGATTTCCTTGTTATAGACTACAAATATTTTTAGAGCAAGTCTAATCTCACATTTTTATGTTTACGTGTGAAGTTTACTCCAAATTACATTATTTCTCAATGTATGTAAACCACACATCACGTTGTGTAGTTGATATTCTACCATGAGGGAATATTATAACCACTTATTATTTGTATCAATCGACCTTCTTGCTTCATCTCTGGAAATTTTCAGCTTTTACAACCTGCTCAGATCAAATAATTATAGCTGTAGAATCAGTATCATCCAAAATATTACAAAACTTTCCATAAAAGAAACTGGGCTGGTTTTTTTAACACCCACTATGCCAATCAGAGAGACATTTTTGTTGGGTTAATTTCCAAACAAAGCCTTCTAGTAATTTTTGTATTTTTTGTAAGGTAACTAAGTACGATCGATAACCGCCCGAAATCACGGCTGGATAAAGGTTTATTGGAACCCTGAACCTATGTAGTAATATGGAAATATTAATAATAACAGCTCACCTTGTCTCTATTTTGCATGATTTATGGACAATAATATTTTTTATTTGGCTAACCGGCGGGACTTCTGTATGGCCAAAGCCCTAAGCCCAGGCGTAGATAGCTTATGCATTAATCCAGTACTGACATCAACAAAAACACTTCTATTATTTTGTGCAAAAAAACGCATCCCGACCGACTCCCTAAACTTTGTATTTTTATGGCCAAACACTATTTATAAGTGAGTTATTTAAAAAGTAAAGTGCGCTTTTTTGATGCTAACATACCAACCCCTTTATCATGATATATTGTTTTACCTCTAATTTGAACACAAGAAACCATGACAAGTCTTTGTATCTCACTCAGTCCCCAAAATTTGGTCTCGTAGACTTGCAGACTGGGTGTTAATAATCCATTCCTTATCTCAACTTGACCAAATAGATTATCCCACCAAACGCTTAACAAGACTTTCCTAGGGTAATGGTCAATTTTGGGCTGTGCTTTAGCCAGTTTATCTGCACTAAGCAATTGTCTGTGGTGCTTAACATTTTTATAAAATATCCATTTTGCATGTTCAATCACTAACCTGTCTAAAAAAAAGTGAGTTACATTTACGAGATTGCAGAGAAGTGCAAATGTCTACTCTTGCTCTAAGGTTGGCTTTTCTCAAATCACGGGGGACCCATTTTCCAAGTTTTGACACCTGAACTGCTGAATGGGTTTAATTAAGTTTCTGTGCAAATTCTTCAACTCTTACAACACAATCTTCATCAAGTGCAGCCAGCAGCAAGTCATCATTAAGCCCAACAGGATGACCTGAACGTGGCGCATCACTTAAGCTATGGTCATCTCATCTGAACTTCTGAAACCACCTTCGACATTTTCTTCCGTAAAGACTTCGCACCATAAACACCTTGAATATTTCGTGTAGTTTCTGCTGAATTACTGCTCTTTTTTAAACTCATAAAGCATTATGTGGTTAATGTGCTCCTCGGACACATCCATCTTCATAAAGACTTATTCCATTAATGATCTGAAAAAGTGGAGTTGGGTTAGTTTCTTTTATTTGTCTGAACATTTGTATACACGTCCTACTAAATATTTTAATCATTAAAGCCTTCTACAAAGACAGAAATGATAATGCACTTTGTGTAATAAATTTTCGAGCATTACTTATCGGATGACCTGATATATTAATTGTATTCAGAGTATTGACTCTAGATTTAAAATATAATATATGGATTGGTGATCAGCGATGACAAGAAAACTCACTTGTAGAGTAAAATATATATGTAAAAACGGCTGGTTTGGGTTGAGAAATTTTTTATGTAGATGAGCGAACAACGTTTTGACCTTCTTCGGTCATCGTCAGGTTCACCGAAGAAGATCGAAACGTTGTTCGCTCCTCTACATAAAAAAAATTTTCTCAACCCAAATCAGCCATTTTTACATAAATACATGGATTGGTTTGAATTTTGCGCAAAGCTACACGAGGGTTATTTACACTAGCCCTCTCTAATTTAGCAGTGTAATACTAGAAAGAAGGCAGTTAGTCATCATCACCCAGCCCCAACTCTTGAACTACTCTTTTGCCAACGAATAGTGGGATTGACTGTCAGATTATAACGCCCCCACGGTATGTTTGGTGTGACGGGGATTCGAACCCGCGACCCTCGGATTACCAGTCGAACGCCTTAATCCACCTGGCCTGTAGTAATCCCATCTTTATTTTAGACATTAAAGATTTTTCATATTATTTGTTTTGAATTTCGCACAAAGCTACAAAATCTGCGCTAGTCGTCCCTAAGTTAGCAGTATAAGACTAGAAGGAAGGCAGCTAATTGTCACCACTCACCACCCGCTCTTAAGCTACTCTTTTTACTAACAAATAGTGGGACTTACCGTCAATTTTTAAAGCTCCAACGGCTAAAAGGGAGAGTATGTTTGGTGTGACGGTGACTCGAACCTACGACTTTTCATATTGTTTAATTGCTTTTTGTTTGTTTTTGAATTTTGCAAAAAGCTACTCGAGGGCTATCTGTGCTAGCCTTCCCTAATTTAGTAGTGTAAGACTAGAGGGAAGGCAGCTAGTCATCTCCACCCACCGCCAACTCTTGGGCTACTCTTTTACCAACGAATAGTGGGATTGACTGTCACATTATAACCCCCCCACGGTTGAAAGGGCGAGCATGTTTGGCACGATGGGGATGCGAACCCGCGATCCTCAGATTACGAGTCGCACGCCTTAACACGCTTGGCCATGCCGGGCCCATATTGTTTAATTAAAAATATGTCATATGGCTAGATGCTCCCTTTTGGAGACTAAAGTAAAAAAGACAATTCTCGAGAGGAAACAGTACAGTTACAGAATAATATATAGAAGGGACAAGGTAAGGTAGGAAAAAAACAGTTAAAATGCTACTAGATCCATCGGTGCTAATTAAATATTTTATATATGTATATTCTAGTCTGCCCATGGGCTTCCTAGCTGGTTAGTGAGGCTAAGTGACGCGAATTTTGTACCATGACGCAAATATTTCCAGATATATCTCAATGTCTCATATTGTAAGATGTACCAGTAACATTAAATAACCTGCCTAACAGTAGTGTATGAACGGTAACTATAGCAACCTGCTGCGTCTACGTTCAATAGCTATTTCTTGATAGCCATAATGCTATACCGTGCTGCCATTTAGAAACCAATGAAGTCGACTCTTCTTTTAACTTCGTAAAATAAATAATCAACATCAGAATTCAGTTGAAGTTAAAAGTTTTTAGCTAAACTTCTTCAGCCAAAATAAATTACATTAGAAGTGTCTGCTACAACACACAGCAATACACAGACAGAAAAACACAATCTAAATAAGGGTATTAAAATACATATCCTAGACATCCATGAAAACTGAGTCGTTTCTGAGTCGACCGCTCTCTACGCTTGACATTATAGACAAATTTATATGGACAAGCACTTGGACTTTGATTCATGGAAGTCTGGTGTATATTCTGTGCTTGATAAGAGTGAAATTCACTCATTGTACATGTAGAAGTTATATAAACTTGTGTGTAAAAGTTACATAGCTTTCACTTATTTACACAGAAGCTTGAATGGTTTCTTGAAACATCCTTTCAACCTTCAGATGTAGTACAAATCCTAACCACTGCTCACAGTTTTGTTTAAGGATGTTCTATGCATTCCAATAAACAATATCAGCTGTCCCAGCTGTGAGTCTAGTCTAGGCAGTATCATGTAGGCTGGTGCATAGAAATTCTGCTCCAACTCACATAATCTGTGTGAGTAGATATTGCCAGACGTCATATCCACATCTCATCATCAAAATCCGATCAGTATCTCAGATCAGTATCAATATCAGTTCAGCTTAGAAATGTTTTAATCTCCTATTTATCATCTTCAATCATATAAACCGTTTATAATCTAGGCATTACATCCAATGAGCTATCATAACTGTAAAAGTCAAGTGTGTGTATGTTAGACTCTGAAGTTGACGATCCATTTTTTATGTTCCATTACAAGAAAATAATGTCCTAGAGATTTTAGGATAGTTATTGAAGTATAAGTGATGGGCATATCCTCTACTTGGCTAGCATGGTCTAAGAGTTGTTAATGGTATATCTAATTAGCTGCATTTACTCTAATATATCAGTTCAAAATTAAGGACGAATAGCATAGATAGCCCCTTTAAACCTTTCAAACTATAACCGAAACAAACAACCCTGACTGCATAACAGTTCAACATCGATGACAAGATGGCCCTGTAGACATCTTTCAATGGAACTGCTCAGACAGAAAGTGCCGCAATGCTCATTCAGCTTATATTTTGAACTCTTAATAATCACCATTGGACATATGAACTCTTAATAATCACCACTGGACATATAAGCTGTTGTTATGTTCTAAACGATGTACCTACTAACATCAAATGTCCTAACTGTATAATACTCAAATAACTATTACTTGGTGTTTCTCAGACAACCTTTTTGTCTCTTTAATCTTGTGATAAACAAATTGTTCTAACTTTCTAATAATCACGTGATGATTACAGAATTCACTGCATACATTTCACTATAAAACACTACTTGATAACTCAGAAGGCTGGGATCACTTTTTCTTTACAGTCATTTATATTTCAGTTAAGTGACTGTCCTAAGTAGTGATAATAAAGGCGAGATTAGGGAGCTGTTATCGATGTCTCGACCGAATATCGACAATGTTACTTCATCGGTGTTTTGCTGTCTGACTCTTCTCAGCTATACAAGTATTGCTAGTATCTTCCTCTACATTAAAATGTGTGGTCTGGTCAAGTACTGATCCATCCATATTCAGCATCAGATGTCCCTGAATCCATTCATTCCAAACAATGATCTGCTTGAAATCTTTCACGAATGGTCCAGACCTTTCTTTCTTGTATCCTTAAATGTCAAGGGTGAAACCCACCTAGCCTCATTCACAGGGATCCATAGTGGTAACAGAATACTATTTTACATGAAGTCTCAGTAGTCAAGATCTCCTGGGATGCAGAATAATGGATGTGCTAAGGGTTACCTGGGTTAGAACAAACCCTGAGTTCCTGCTTCATGGAATTAGATTGATAAGCTACTAAAAGCAGATTGTCCATGGCCCCTACTTCATGGAATTAGATTGATAAGCTACTAAAAGCAGCTTGTCCATGGCCCCTGCATAACTTCACGTTTCTCCATGATTTATATTTTTGCTGGTATCAATACTTTTATGACAGAGAAGTCCAAAGTTTGTTGAACTTATTCCACAAAGGACTTAATAGGAGCACTAATCAAGAGAAACGAAAACTTCATGATGACACATCCTGTTGTTACATCACTAAATGTTTCTCCTTCTTGCCTTACTATTTGATACTTTTAGATATACTGTTTTTCACACCAAATAAAAGCAGCAACCCCAAGTAACAAGAGGATTATCAGGAAAAGTGTCACTGAATTAAATCTTGTTTATTTGACTCTGACTTGTTTAGAAAAAAGAAAGGGGCTGTACAATAAGTAAGAAAGAAACTTTCTATAATACCATCAAAACAGTTAGAACACGATTGGTGGACAGTGCTTCACTGAAAACTACTAAAATCATAGTAACTCATTAACAAACCGTCCAGTCTGAGAGAGTACAGAACTATATACAAAATCCTATAGTGGCACGACACTAAAAAAGTGTATAATCGACCTAGCTACTAAACCTAGTAAAACTCATCAACCAAAGTGCCTGTTTACTAAAATGTCCAATAAATAGACTATCAAAGTGTCACGACCAATGTTTGCACAGATTTTGAACCTTTCGTGCCACTTGTGCAACTTAGCTCATTCTAAGCCATTGGAAAGAAACACAGACATTTATACAAAATGTTATTTTGAATTCAAGAGACAAAACAAAAATCAGGAGAAAAAAGTCTACCTGTATTGTTCTTAATCAAAAATTAAATCATAAGAGAATTATCTGAGAAATGACAATTGTTTTTAAAAGAAAGACGAATTTCTTATTTCAACACATATTAAAATAACATTTCAGTTTGATAGTAATAGAATAAGTTACAGTATACATTGGGTTGATTTTATGATTTTGCAAAACAGTAGTTGCTATTACGTAAATCCATTTTCTAACATGGGTAAACTAGGGCAAGTGTCCTTATTTTGTCTAGTATGCCATGGTTTGAAGCTTTCAAATAAATTAATTTTCACTGAAAATTATTAAAATGTTCATTGGTGAATTGAGATCAAGGATCTTACAGCTTATTTTCACATCAGGCATCTATATTATATGAATTAGAATAATACACCGTAATAATATTTCATAGATTATTGACTATTATAAATGGATGTGGATTACTAAATATAGGTACAGTTTATCACAAAATGTTTGAATACAGCGGTAATGGATTTTGTATTGTAGTTTTAATTGTATTTATGAAAATGTTGCATCGTTCTTGCTTTACGATGTTTTTTTGTGATTGAAGATACAACAACATTTTCGAAATTTGTATTGTGAATTTGACTATTCATTTGATAGGCTGGCTGATCACAAACAACTTGATTTCAAATATGGTAAAATGTTTGTAAACAAAAGAAATTTTAAAAATTTGTGAATGTGAAAGTCATGTTTACCTCTGCCTTTCGTTTAATGAAAAATATGATAGTAGTACTAATTAGGTAAACAAAAAAGTCATATACTGGAATATCAACTGACTACTTAAACTAGTCTACTCGATCAATTTTTCTTTTATATATATATATATAAGGGATGTACCTACTAACATCAAATGTCCTAACTGTATAATACTCAAATAACTATTACTTGGTGTTTCTCACATGAAACCAAACATGTTTGGTCAGTTAAGTTAATACCTCGACTGTACAGCGGTAAGTCTACTGATTTATAACGCTGAAATCAGGGATTCGATTCCCCTTGAGGGACACACCAGATAGCTCGGTGCGGCTTTGTTATAAGAAAACAAACATTCATTTAAGTTTAAAATACACCAGAAAACCGAATGTTTTTCAGTAGTTATCTGTTGTTCTGCAGAGTGTAAAAGAGTCACTTATGCTTAGCTTACTCCAAAGTAGAGTTTTATTATAAAAATTCTAGCACGTTAGTGAAATAAGAAAATCATTTCCCAGTTGTGGTGATGGATATTATTAACTTTCAATTTTCAATATGATCTTCCAAATGATTTCTAAAAATATATATTCACATTCTTATCCACAACAGAATTCAATGGAAGAGCCATTCTAGTCTAAGTAATGACCTTTCGTCCAAGTTTTATTTACTTCTAATTCCGCACTTTTTATCTTTACGCTTTACTTTGGTGAAAGTGCAATGTTTTCCTTTAATTACACTCTTCATTTTCGTATTTATTCAATCTAGTAGTGGTACAGCAAAATGTTTACGGACATACATCGTTAGAAACTGGAGCTTGATACCCGTGGAGGGTAAAGCACAGATAGCCTGTTAAGTAGTTTTGTATTAGCTTCAGAAAAACATTTCTGAAAATACTTTTTAGTAAAATTGTACTTTACTTTTAGATTATTTACTAGGACCAGTAAATATTCTTCATTACCAATTATTTATCCGGCTTTCCTCAATTAGTGTAAGCACCTATTTTTTAGTGTATTGACATATTTTGATATGTGTATGAACATATCTTTTATATGCAAAAACGGCTCGTTTTGGTTGAGAAAATATTTTACATAGAAGAGCGAACAACGTTTCGACCTTCTTCGGTCATCGTCAGGTTCACAAAGAAAGAGGTAACTGACCGGAAGCTGACCACATGTTTGAAAGGGGTTGTGTAACTGAGTGTCGGAATGTAGAGGGCGGTGTTAGATGTTTGAATATATAATGAATTAGACAAAATAAAACAATACTTCATCAACATCAATAAGTTTCCCCCACAAACCGTAGAAAACATTATACGCACACACCTAGACAGAAAGCAATATCAACCAACTAAAGTAAATATATCTCACGAATCAAAAAATCACGAAACCATATACTGCTGTATACCATATATTTCTGACATCAGCAAACAAATAACCAACATTTGGCAAAAATTAGTAACAAAATATGACATTCCAGTTAATACCAAATTTATTCAAAAACCAGGCACAAAACTGAGGTCTATACTATGTAAAAACTACACTGACAAACACCACACCAATATTATTTATAAAATACAATGTGATAACTGCCACGACTTCTATATTGGAGAAACAAGTAGAAAAATGGAAACCAGATTCAAAGAACATAAAAAGTCACCCTCACACGTTTTCGAACACTGCAAATCAAATAAACAGAACATAACCATAGAAAACACTCAAATACTAAATAAAGAAACAAACATAAACAAACGCAAAATTAAAGAAGCCTTACTTATACAACAACTTAAACCCAAAATAAACCAATATAAAGGAACGCCTTTATACCTATATTAATATAATAAAATAAATAAAATTATATATTCAAACATCTAACACCGCCCTCTACATTCCGACACTCAGTTACACAACCCCTTTCAAACATGTGGTCAGCTTCCGGTCAGTTACCTCTTTCTTTGTGAACCTGACGACCGAAAAAGGTCGAAACGTTGTTCGCTCTTCTATGTAAAATATTTTCTCAACCCAAACGAGCCGTTTTTGCATATAAATTTCTCAACAAGTGGGTTTCTCGACATCACTAAACATATCTTTATTTAGACATATTTCGGTAAAGGTTTCAAATTTCTTTGAAGGTATACTAACACTTAATTAGTGTACTTTAGTGTCTACTTTACGCTAATTTCAGCTCTGGGCGGGTGAAACAGCATTTGCTTGTTTAAGTCATTCAGTTACTTCTATTAACATCAAGGTCATGTTCAAAACTAGAGAGATATAGTAATTTTTCCTGGCTAGTATTAGCGGGAAGACTATGATTAGCTCTGGTCAGTATTAGAGAGATATTATAGTGATTTGCATTAGTCACTATTTCCGGGAGATTATAGTAATTTACTCGGCCCAGTATTTGAGGGGAAATTATTTTCCCTTTTTTGTGAAAAACGAAGACAGCTTCAAATATATGTGTCTGCTTTTATGTCTGTGTGTGCCACGTAACCTTCTAAATTGTTATTCATACCGACGTTATATACCAAATGAATCGACTCGGTCCCGATGTTGCACAACAGTAAAATTTTTCACCCAACTCCTTGAGGAATCCATTCTTTCAAAATGCTGTACTCACCAGCACCAGCTTCTAAATAATGCCTAACGAGTTGTATCGGGTGGTGCAAAAGTGAAAATTTTCATTCAACTCCTTCGAGATCCCAAGAACTTCGCGAAAACACATTTATGGAAATTTCCCGAAAACACACCTCAAATTTGGCATAGATCTAAATTAAAGCACGCTAATAAGTATGCCTACTAATTACATTCCGTAACTTGGTTAAAGAATTGGACAAAGATTATTAGACTAAAAAAGTTTATTTATTTACTTTTTATTTATTTTTGAATTTCGCACAAAGCTACTGGAGGGCTATCTGTGCTAGCAGTGTAAGACTAGAGGGAAGGCAGCTAGTCATCATCACCCACCGCCAACTCTTGGGCTACTCTTTTACCAACGAATAGTGGGATTGACCGTCACATTATAACGCCCCCACGGCTGAAAGGGCGAGCATGATTGGCGCGACGCGGATGCGAACCCGCGACCCTCAGATTACGAGTCGCACGCCTTAACACGCTTGGCCATGACTAAAAAAGTATAAAATAGTCGTTCAAACTTTAAGAGTACATTATTATGACCCTGTAAATGTGGGTCATAGCCCAAGGGTTCGCTGATGGATTATCATTGTTGTTTTACTTCACTAAAGTCATTCGTTTGTAAATAGGGATTCAACTTTGCGTTAGCAGCCTCCATTATACGAGAACAGGAAAGGTAGCCGTTTGTAAAATTTCAAGAATTTAGCAGTGAGCTATGAGAAAAAAATCTAATAATTAATTCTGAGTTTATTTTGTATAAAATAATTCAGGTCCAGTTTAATCTTTTCACTAATCCAAATTTTGCTTAGGAAAACATTCTTCTCAATCATCACGTTATTTTCAAGATTTGTTTCTTACATGTAATAGAAAATTACAAAAAACCAAGAAGGATGTCGATCCTCATTTCAATATTATACGAAGTATTATTTTTGCTCTATATTCATTGCATCAAATCATCCTCACTGTGTGATCTATGTGGAATTTCGCGTGTGTATCCACTACTCTGCCTACGCGCTCCGTGTCTCGTTTGTATGCGTAAGCTGTTAAAATAACAAGAAAAGACTAAAGCAGCTCCTTGCTGCTTATATCTCGCCGCTAATTTCATGTTTTTATTGTTCCTCTTCTTCAGTTAAAGCTATTGCTTTATCATAGAGAATAACGAATTGCCACATAACAAACATATTTTTCAGCTGCGTTAAAGCCCTTTCCCGCCTCTGGGAATCAGAATGTAATAAAACACAAGACGACGTCACGTTCGATTAAATTGTGTATTTTACTAACTTGTTGTTGAGATGTTTTATCAAAATTATTGTTCCACAAAGTATTAACAATGTCCAACTAATTATCTGTCTAACCGTATTCAATCTTTAGAACACTGAGTATTACTCACAGTTGAATTTTTAATGTATGTCACTCTCATATCATTTTGTTGTTGCTTTTGCTTTGAATTTCGCGCAAAGCTACACAAGGGCTATCTGCGCTAGCCGTCCCTAATTTAGCAGTGTAATACTAGAGGGAAGGCAACTAGTCATCACCACCAATCGCCAACTGTTGGGCTACTCTTTTACCAATGAATAGTGGGATTGACCGTAACATTATAAAGACCCCACGGGTGAAAGAACGAGTATGTTTGGTGTGACGGGGATTCGAACCCACGACCCTCAGATTAAGAGTCGAGTGCCTTAACCACCTGGTCTTGAATAACTGATTTTATTTCCTTAATCTTCTAATAAAATTTTAATGGTTAGAAATAACTTAATATAACAATGAGGCGATTTTTCAAATCATCAACACCAGTAGAATAGATACGCTATGAACCGTACTACCAAATACAGTAATATAGAATAATTCTTGCTTTGACTGAATAGAACGCGTTTTATTTGGGCTTCATTCCCGTTGTTTGAAGAATTTTTAGATATTATCCAAGTTAAAATGTTTGTCGCAATTTTTATTATTTCCTTTATTCACTATGTTTTCTTCATATATGTCTGCGTGTATGTATGTATAAAGAAGTAGTAACTGTCGCTTTTTCTATTCCATTTATTGTGTTGGCATTCCAAAAATAAAATCTCAGGGTCTGAAGAATTGTTAAAGATAATAAAGTGACTATAAATACATGTTTCAACTTATTTTATATTTCTTCTAAAACTGCTCAGTTTTCTTAAAGTTACAATAATAATATGGACAGACTGAGTTCTTTATTTTTAAATGTACTACTGTTTATGAAACGTGTTTAAGTCCTTCTCACAGTATACATTCGTATTACATTCAAGCAAACAAAAACAGTTTTCTACACTATTAATTCTACACGTTAACTTGAATATTTGGAAAAGCTAAAGAGACCTTTAACACTTAACATTACCATATATGGCAATTTTGTTTTGTAAACAGTTGTTCTCCTTGGATTTATAGGTTTGTTGAAACTTTTAATAGTTATTCCATTCAGAAGTGTATGAAAAAATTAGGTTTTCATGATGTTCAAACTCCCAACTTCATTAATTAAACAGAAAGATACGTTATTTTTAAAACACACTGGGGTTACTTTTTGTTACATAGGAATATAGAAAGTTTGATAAATAAACCTGTAATTAGGTTTTCAGTTATTTTAATTTCTTTTTTTTCTCGTTTTAAGCTCAGTGTTCAGTATACATATATATGAAAGTATAAACAACTTATTAATTCATTTAATTCATAGTTTGTCGACAAATTAAAAGTACTGATTAATAGTTATTTCATGGATAGTTAAGATATTACGATTAAATAAATTTTAAACTGCGATTATATCTAACAATCCATAAAAATTCATAGATATAAGAATATTTAATGGATGAAGCCTTTGAAAAAATTAAAGAACTATTTTCATGATACAAAAAGGTATTTATTATTTATCATAAGGCTCAGTTATTTTGTTTTATCGTTTATCTATTTATTTCCACTTTTTTAATGCTGTTGTAGTTAAATAGCCTCTCAAGAAGTATCGTTGAATTGATGTAAATATATATTGAACTTGTTTGGTTATACAATGCTAAACAAGCGTTGTGTTGTAAATACAATGAGTTTACATTTAGCGTAAGCCTACTTCTTTATAGAAAATGATAAATTTTATTATATTTCGATACTCATATTTCAACGATAGTACCAGGTTACTAAACACTAAGTCCAAATGGGGAAATCGTTCTAAGCATAGTTCATACAATACTACTGCAGTCTTAAATATATGACCCTCAACCGAAAAATATTCCAAGATAGTTACCACAAACAGATAAATTACGAAGATAATATGCACTTGAAGCCCAGTAACTCTTCTAAAAAATAACTTGGCAATAATTTTTCGAGTGCAAAGAAATAAAAAAGTATCTTGTAACAAAATTATTTTGTCTACATCTAGTCTAGGAAAAATATTAAATTGTCGAAAACACTTGTTATTCACATTCTGTTAATTTCAGTTGTATCAAGTTATTTATATATTATGCTGGTCGAGATTTTGGAAAACATTCATATTCAATTAAAAATTGTTAATTAAAAAAAGGAATAGTGATCGCTAAAAAAGTACAGAAACAAATTTAATCAAAATGCAAATATTATATTTTCAAGCCTACAACTACAGAACTTAAAGTATTATATAAACTAGGTTAGAAATTTTCTTACACTTCTACTTTCTAGCAGTACGTTTTTAGTGGCACAGCGATATATCTGCAGACTTACAACACTAAATACGGGATTTTGATACCTATGGTGGGCAGAGCACACGTAGCCTACTGTATAGCTTTGTGTTAATTACATACATACAAACAAACCTAGCAGTATAGCTAGGTAGTTTTACAGCAGGCTTCGATGCTTTTCATTAGAGATGAAAAACTGATAAAATCTCTCCTATTTCAAGAGTCAACATATAAATAGTCCTATGGCCTGACCAGGAGATTTTAGTAAGTTTTCTCGTTTTAAGTAAAATATTTATAGTCGATTTTTATCTAGGCTTGTTAAACAAGAATAATATGAATAATAATAATAACAACAACAAGAAGAAATTAGTGAATTTTTAATTTTCTATAACAATCAGAAAATCAACTCTTTTGCTATTATCAATATCATAGCACCCTTAGCCACTGGGATAGACGTTGTTGAGTGCTGTTTCAACAAGTCTGATTTTTTAGATGTTTTTGCCAAATTTCTATTATAATTTTTCTGTGAAATTCCTCGACGAACCCTATTGTGAATCACTATCATGGTTCATATTAATTAAAATTCACTGTATCTAAATAATTTCATTATTATATTCTTACACTCTAAAAGGTTTTTGTTCCACATGGTCTCAAAAGATAAAATATACATTGTGGTATGTTACAAAATATATACAACTTAAGACATAATGATACATGTATCATAAAGAAAGTATTTTATATCTCAACTTTCCGCCAAACAAACCTATTGTACTTTTCAACATTTCAGAAGATGTTATTACAATTAGCTGCGACAAAGTTAGCCTTTACTAAATGTCGATAAAAGATTAATGTAAACCTTTCGTATGAAACAAAGAAAGTACTCAAGAAATACATAACACTTTAGAATTACTGAACCAACCATATCTGAAGTATCTGTTTAGTGCCATAAACCCTCTTTCTGGCATTAAATACATTTTAATAACTAGCTATATAAACGTTACTTGACTCAAAACAAAGATGTACGAACAAGAGAAGTGACATTTTTATTCATTAAGTTAAGAGAGAAACCAAGAAAGCAAGCGACATTTTGGTTAATTACAATTAAGAGAAAGACCACAAATGCAAATGACACTTTGAAGGATTAATGACATTAATAAATAGACCAACAGCACAAATGACACTTTGATGAATTAATAGCATTACTAAAGCGATCAAGATCGCAAATAGTACTTTGATTAAAATATTTTAGGAAACTTTTGATAAATTTAAACAAAGTTTCATGCGGTAGCATCATGTATCTGTTTGTTTTTGGAATTTCGCTCAAACCTACACGAGGACTATCTGTGCTAGCTGTCCCTAATTTTACAGTGTAAGACTATTCATCACCACCCACCGCCAACTTTTGGGTTACACTTTTACCAACGAATAGTGGGACTGACCGTAACATTATAACGACCCCACGGTTGAAAGGACGAGTATTTTTAGTGCGACGGAGATTCGAACCCGTGATCCTCAGATCAAGAGTCGAGTTTTCTAACCACCTGGTCATGCCGGGCCAAAAAAACCCGAAAAGAATAAAAACGAACTGATGAGAAAACTAGGCAGGTAATCGACATCACTCTTTAGCTACTCTTTTTACCAATTAATAGTGAGATTAATTGTAACATTATAACGGCCCACGGCTGAAACTGCAAGGATATTCGAGCTCACGACCAGAGTCAAGCACCTTAACCAGTAGTTCGTGCCAGGCCTAGTCCGTTTGTCAAAGTCGTCTAGTAATATCTCTTAAAGAATGTTAAGCTCAAGAAATTCCTATAGTAAGTATATTATATATAAAAGAAAGGTTCGTGCAGAAGCATAATCTGTTAAACACTCATACATTAACATCATAAAATAGTTTTAAAGAAATATATAAAACAGTAGTGCTTGAAAAAACAATATGTTTACAATGTTTATATCCCAAAAGTCAATAAAACAGTTTGAAACTTCTTTTATTGTTGACCGGATGAAATCAAATATTCGGTCTGCAGATACAGACGAACCAGAAACCTTCTAACGTAATCTTTGTATTCCACACAATAAAGTTTGTTAACTTGATTGTTAACTTAAACGTAACTGTGACACTTCAGTGTAGGATTTGTTAAATACTTATACCAATAACACCTTTTAAAGTTATACATAAATAATACATTCTACATACTTGAACGAATATTAAATTATCTAAGCAGTGCAACGAAACATAAGCCTAGATGAATACCAAACGCTTAAAATAATTAAAAAGGGCCTTTAAGTTTTGGATCTTAAACTTCAACAAATGTGTTATAATAAAACTGATCCGGTATCAAAGCTAAACAATAATTTGTTTAGAAATGGCAAGCATGTTTGGTGCGACAGGGATTCGAACCTGCGATCCTCAGATGATGAGTCGAAAGCCTTAACCCATCTGCCCACGTCGAGCCTTTCAAACCCTAATACAAAGTAAAATTGTATAAAGGTCAGATCTAGGAGAACAATTACCTGTGAAGAAAGAACATACAGAATAATAGGGATTCGAATGTATTACCATATTTAGCTCGGTTCACTTATAAAATAAAAGTAATTCAAAAAGTAATAATATAAACAAGATCAAATATTAAGAACATATATATACAAATAATATTTTTATACCACAAATTCCAACAATTGTATACAGGAAACCAAATCAGTATTATATATCAATGATGGAAGTTAGTATAAAAACCAAACCAGTGTGTATTTGTGTGTTTTCTTATAGTAAAATTATACTGGGGACCAAAATACAAATGACTATTATGGGACTATAATCTCAAAAATGAAAAATGTGTTTATTGCCAGTCTTTGACATTATTCACTAGCTCGTAGCATAAAATGGTTATAGAATCAGAAATCATTGGGAATATTCTATCTAATTGATCCAAACGGAAGTGTCAAACTAGGTAGCTGTTATTAAAGATCAAACTATGGGTGAAGAGCTCAGCGCTTTGACCAACAACGTGTTAATGCCTACTGTCCTTCGCTGTCTGTAACTAGTTATAGAAAGGCAATCATACCTAATATTTTGACCTGGAAATATGGATAATTTTATTTTAACAACTATCTTTTAATTCAAAATATTTTGGGTGATTGTTAATGGACATATTTTTCTCTTCTTAGGTTACCATCTCATAATAGACATTTCGGTTTCGGTTTATACCTATATATATATATACGTGTATATTATATATATATATAGTTTGTTTGTTTTGAATTTCGCGCAAAGCTACTCGAGGGCTATCTGCGCTAGCCGTCCCTAATTAACAGTGTAAGACTAGAGGGAAGGCAGCGAGTCATCACCACCCACCGCCAATTCTTAAGCTACTCTTTTATCAACGAATAGTGGGATTGACTGTAACATTATAACGCCCCCACGGCAGAAAGGGCGAGCAAGTTTAGTGCGACGGATTCAAACCCACAACCCTCGAATTACGAGTCGAACACTGTAACATAATATATATATTGAGAGAGAGAGAGATATCAAACCCAAAATGCTCAACATTTAAAGCTGGCAATCGCATTGTGAAAAATAGCTGCTTGTAATCAAATAGAAAAAAATAAGGAAATCAAAAAGATAAAATAGGACTTGGTTAATGGAACCTCACAATGATAAAAGATTAAATAAAAATTCTCTCCTAAAATTGTCGTTTCAGTCATATCATACTCACATACCGTTTGTAACAACGTAATGAAACGAAAATGTATAAATCTATAACTATTGCCAAGGAACCCTTTTTTCCTTTTCAAGAAGAAATTTAGATACTTGCATATGCCATCTAACACGCATGTGCTATTTACCAAAGATAACTTTGACGGGTGGTGTTCTGTGCTTGTCAGAACGTTGCAAGAGAAATTCAAGAAACCTGTACCAAAAATAATGTTTCGTTGTAACACTTTTTTTCTAATATTATCATTTTATTTAATGTGAGTAACTATTTGTAACAGTTACCTTTTTGTTTGTTTTTAAACCCATGTGATGCTTGCATCATATATAAATTGGTTTGTTTGTTGTTAAACCTAACGCTATCCAAATGTGTTATCTGTGCTGCATTCACTACTGGTATCAAAACCTGATTTTCAGCATCATGAGTCCTCAGACTTATTACTGGGCAAGTGAAGAAGGGGATGGTGACATGTAAATGGGTTTTCCAAACGAAATTACTAGTAATATAAGCTTATGAACAGTTAAAATGTTGTTCAATTTTGAACAACAGAACGACGGCAGAAAAAACGAACATTTCACTCGTGTGTGTACAATAACAAATTTTATTTCTGGACGTTTCGGAATACATATTCCATCTTCAGCAAGCTATGTTGAATAGGGTATATTATTAGGTAGAAATATTTATAAAGTTTAAACATTTTATAAAAAGTAACTAAAATATAGAATAAAAGGTTGAAATAAATTCAAAGACGACCAAATAAGTGAAGGGCAAACAATACAACAATATTATAGAATTATTCAGGACAAACTTGATTGTAGTGAGACTGTGTTATTATTTAAAGTTGGAAGTTCATTTATAATAGATAAACTTTCTTTGATTAAAAGTTTGCATTGGATGATCCAGATGAGATGATTTTGATATTCGTAATTATGACGGGGTAGCTGGTGATTTCACTATCTATGCAAATGGTGGACTCTGGAAGATTTCATAGTATTTTACCACTTCTGGGCTAGGCATGGTCATGTGGGTTAAGGCGTTCGACTCGTAATCTGAGAGTCGCGGGTTTGAATCCCGATCGCACCAAAACATGCTCGCCATTTTAGCCGTGGGGGCGTTATAATGTGACGGTCAATCCCACTATTCGTTGGTAAAAGAGTAGCCTAAAAGTTGGCGGTGGGTGGTGATGGCTAGCTGCCTTTCCTTTAGCCTTACGCTGCTAAATTAGAAACGGCTAGCGCAGATAGCCCTCGAGTAGCTTTGCACGAAATTCAAAAACAAACAAACAATTACCACTTCTGCTCGATACTTCCATATGTTCGCTGGTGTAACTGACATATACTTTTTCCAATGTAAGTGGCATGACAGCCACAACATATGTTTTTTATATTCAATCCTGGAACGCATAGGGATAGGTAATATATTTTGTATTCTAGAATGTGATTTAAATATAATTTATAGTTCAACGTGGTGGAAAATGTTTTAACTATTTTTAAATTTTCTGATTTTTACTGACGAAGGAATATAAATTGTCCGAAACATTCAAGAATTAAATATTTGTTAACGTATACACTCGTGTCAAATATTTGTTATTACTGCCGTTGTACTGTTGTTTAATTTAGACTGTATTCTATCATTAGAAATAAATTATAAATTAACCATTGCAAGTCATGGATTAAGGTGTTAAAAATTTTATCTGCAATTAAATCCAAAATCTAAAATTGTTGAAGTAAAATATGGAAACATATTAATAACAACATGAATCTAATATTGTGTTTATTTAATGACAATTAAATTTTCTATAATTAGAAAAACCCAGACAATAGTTTTTCTTCCAACATGACTAGTGAGTTGGCATCACTAGGCCAACACGGTGAGTAACAAGACAAAATCAACCATTGAGAAGACAGAAATAGCTTAAATTGGTAGAATGTCTAAAAATCACATACTTAAGTTCTGATTCATATATGTATAATAATGAATTTTCTGGATAAAATCAAAATTAATGCATTTTGTGATAAGATAAAAGTGTATACTTAAGAATACTAAAAGAACTCAACTGTAGAACATGAACACCCTTACACAGAGAAAAAAGCATCAATAGATTTTGAAAGAAAATATATATAGTACTGGAAATACTTATGGTAAGAGCATGAAAGAAAGACATAAGAGACCTATACTATGAGAATATCTCCCCTTTACTGTGTGAAAATAAAGAACGTCGGAGTACATTCACGTAATGATAGGTTTATACTGTGATTGGTTTTCATCCAACCGATCAGAAAATGTGAGGTCATTATAAGTCCGATAAATGTAATTGTAGACACTCTTAATATTCTCAGTAAATTGATAATTTATTATTAAATATTAAATTAGTGGTATATCATACGTGAGCATGGCCAAGTGAAAGAGGTCAGAAAAAGTATTCAAACGAATACAAATCCTGGCCCTCGGGTATCGACAAAATAACAATTTACAATATCACACTGGCCTTTGTGAAATCTAAACAGCAACCATACAGGAAGATGAAAACATCATTACTGTACCTGCTTCTCCCCCAATTCACTGACCTAAACACTGACAAGGATATCTTGCTTGCTTGCTTCACAATATTCCCAATTAGTGTTACCAAATCTCGCATAATTTCGAGATACTTTTTCTAGTTAGCATAATTTTAAGCATTACAGATATTATAGCGTAATTCTGGAATATTTTCCTCCATTTGGAATAAAATTGAAATAATTTATTGAAATTTGCCTTAAGTACAAAGCAGTCAAATTTTCTGAGGTCCTCGAAAGTAGTGCTTGTCAAAAGGACAGTCAGAACACTAATTGTGTGTTTGAGTACTTTCTTCAAGTTGACTGTACAGTTACAAAAGCATATACCACTTAACAATCAACTCCGACTGCTTCGTTCTCGATCCTATAGAGCTTGTCAAATGTGAGCAGGTGGATGTTGTAGAATATTCTTTGCGGTTTCCCACAATAATTTCAAAGGAGGAACAGCATCAGATTTAGAATGACTGGCGTTCATTGTTACTAAACTTTTATGTTGATAAATTTATTTCTAAAAATATCAACACTGAGTCATTTTGGTAAGAATTTCATGTGCTTAAAAATTATTTTACCATCCTACAGTTTACCAGAGTCTTGTTCAATGTTCCTGTATCGAATGGTTACTGTGAACGCGCATTTTCCTTTGTAAGTTTTTAAAATCTAAGAAACACAACAAACTCACTAATCATTAATGAATGAATTACTGAAGGGGTCAAAATGACAGGAGAGTGTGCAAAGTTTGAACCATCTGTTGCAATTAACAAAGCGGTCATAGTGGACAGGGTAAAATGTGAATATTTTGCATGTGGTAAAATCTATAAATTGTATTGACTGGTGTTTAATGCTCTGTCTGTAGGGAAAATCTCACTATACTTCATGTGAAAAGATAACATGGATAAATTCCACTAGCTTCACATTGTATCCTACGTTGTAATAAATGAGATTGTAATACATTGTATACTTAAGATTGTAATAAATGAGTATGTAAGTCTTCTCTCTTTTTAATAATAAAGAAAGGCTTAGAAGTTAGCTGGACTCAAAGCTCCATTGTCACGTTGAAAATAGGTAGGGTCAGCACTGCTTGATTAAAGGTCCACGTTACAACAAAGGTCACATAAATACAACATATCACCATGTGGCTAAATACAAGTATGAACACATACACTGTATTAGTACAAGTATTGATCAAATAAGAGCTTCCTGGATGGTGAGCACTATTCCAGGACTTACAGACAGTTTAAAAGCCATGTAACGTATACATGTCGCACAAAAAGTACTGAAATTAAAACTTTCAACTCAGTAAAAAGTAGGATCTTGGCAGTTAAGTACCATTTGAATTTATACAACACATCATTTGATCTCTGATTCCTGTAAATAGGAATTTCTGATATAACCATTCATGGTTATTCAGCTGGTAAAGGGTAAATAGTATCAACTTAGCACTTACACTGGACTTGCTCCCTAACTGACATTTTGGTGTAGTGTCTGTGAACCTCTGTTGTCATTGAAACGTTCTTTCGCTGTACTTATGATGGATGTCAAAAGATACTAATCCTTAATCCTTATTAGCAGTGGTTTCCATAACTTTTTGCAGAAACAAGACTTTTAAAAGGCTCTAAATGAATGGCACAGCTTCTACCCTTCAACACTCTTTCCTAAGCAGAACACTTTATTAACATTTAATTATACACTCATTATGTGAAAAAAATCTTTTGTTGATCAATCTTCCGTCTTTATTCAGAAGGATTACTGCCGCAGAAAACTTTAAGACAGATATTTTTGCATTGAAATATTAAATTCAATAGACAATGGACATTTTTAATCACAGTGTACGTTAATGATTTATATAAATGTGTTATCTTATATTTTAAGGAATATAACATCTGTTTTAACATCTCTGAGGCAGTGACTGTGGTCATTTTACAAGATCATGGTATTAGAGCTGTCACATGATCTTTGTCAGGAAAAGTGTAACTATGATCTGGTCAGGATTCTTATAATTACCCTATTTTCATTCTATCCTCTTATTGATAGGGAAAATTGCATTATCCTCTAATCATATATTTAATATTCTCTTAGGTGTTTATACTACCAGTAAGTTGCCTAACTTTTCAAGACTTTTTATGGTGGATTACTTAAATTCACTTGATTTGGTGATAAGGATTACACTGTGTGGAATTTTGAGTTATGTATGAAAACTTAAACTCCTTTTAGTCACAGTTATGCCACAATAAAAGACATAGAAAGGATGCAGAATATCTTAGTTCTAAACAACATTTTCTACGGAAAGGCATAGAAGCTAATCACAAACTGTACTTGTTCAGCAGTTGTGCATCCCACCATTTTAGTTTAGATGTAGACTTTTATCCATCTTTCACCATTTAATCGTTCTCGCCTTTTGTAAAAATCTTATCATTTCCTAAGGATCTCTCCTCTACAATAATCTATTTCAGTGACCCATTTCAATAAGTCAGTGATCAGTCAGTTAATGCTAAATCAGTATTTATCAGCAAGATTGTTGTGTATATATTTGTAATCATAATACACAGAAAACCATAACCAGCTTTCATTTTCAAAGACTGGTCCTACGTGAGTATATCATCCATCAAGGATAAGAAAGTTCCCATATTATAGGTAGAAAGATACGAATTTGAA
Organism: Tachypleus tridentatus; assembly: GCF_004210375.1. NCBI lineage: Eukaryota > Metazoa > Arthropoda > Merostomata > Xiphosura > Limulidae > Tachypleus > Tachypleus tridentatus. The sequence goes on along the minus strand of NC_134836.1, from coordinate 85,222,106 downwards.
AAGCTTTGTATCTAAACTCGCATATATTTCTAGGTAATTGTTTTACTTTCATTGAATTGCTCTGATCTTGACAGTGTCAAGGCTGTGATAGATTTGCACAAACCTATTGGTTCTTTCCTCCACAATGCATTATTAAATTTTGCCAATATTTTGTTATCAAGGAGGTTTTCAGTAGTGCGAAAAGACAAGATGAGTCATAAGCCCTCATATTCCAACATTCCACACCACTACATATGTCTCTAGAGACCTCTAGCAGTTTTATCACCATTTGCTCTCCGTATCTGTGACTGCGAAGGTGGGATAGTTCTTCAAGCAAAGCATATCTTAACCTTGTTGCTCATGGCACCTCCTTTTATATCCCTTGGAAAGTGGAATATTCACAGGTCTGTTCGAGCTGGTACAGATAGGTAGAGAACCTACTCTTAGATCATAACTTCTTCATGTTAAATTCTAGAGCTGCGACACTTTCACATCGTATTTAACAAAAGAGGCAGAAGTCAGTGTCAGCTAACAGAAGTACCATGTGGTAAAATATACAAATTGTATTGCCTAGCGTTTAATGCTCTGTCTCTGGGAAAAAATATGTTCATTAACCTGTTGAAGATTTAAGCTTTTATATTGTCCATTCAGCACAAATTACTGTACGTACAACTTCAACACGCTTCCATTTTTATACTCAACTGTAGTATATTCCTAACGATTAGTAAGTCATTTACCCTGTTTTGTACACTGGAAAACAAAAGCCTAAATCTGATGAACTAGGTGACATATTTAAACAGACACATGAACTAATTTCACTTCTAGTATTTCTTCTACCATTGACTCTATGACTGTTTGAGAGAACACAAACACAAAGTAAATGAGGCACATATATCACATCTTATTTTACTCTCGTAGCTCATTGGACAACCATCAGTAAAAGAAGATTAACCACATAGATAGTTTCATTAAGCTGTGGCCTTAATCAACTGGTTAAGATAGTTTCTTTTATCTGCAGACGTCTTCTATCATTAGTATTTTAAACAATTTTAAATGTCCAGTACATCATCCCGTCACATTCACGAGTAGTATGATATCTTATGCTTCCGTTATTTCTATCCAACAGATCTGTACGTTTTAATGTTGCAACGAATAACACTTTCAATGAAAAAACTTTCGTCTTATTTCGTTTAATAAAATCAGTTAAATGCAGCTGAGAAACAAAATATCAAAGTCATCACAACTTTTTTTTCCTAAAATATGAAGGTTATTTGTATGAAAATGTAATATCTAGATTAAATAATACCATAGGTGCGTGAACGTAGCAAGCTGGCACTTTCAATAAATGTTCTACAACTTTGTTTCAAGAAAACATACCATTTCTTGACATTAGTACTTCTCGTTAGACAGATAGCATTGCGAATATTTCACTATAAACTGGACATTCCTGTAAATAAACAATCTCAATGACAATATATATTTATATAATACACAAAGTTTTTTAACAGTAACTAAATGGGCAATTAAAAATAAGTTACAGAGATATAAAAATAAAAACTCATAATTAACTTAATGAAAAAAAATAATTGTATGTTCCTTCAACAATAGATTTGCATCATAAGCCAGTGCTAAACCATTGAAGCTGCAATTACAATAATCGAGTATTGAAACTGCTTTGTACGAACTTGTCTCGTTGTTTACTCATTCTGTCTTCAACCACATTAAACTCTTTGTTTATCAGCCGCTACTTTTTCAAGGACCGTATGAATGTGTTTTGGTAACATATCTCACATTGAATCCATTTACATATGGTTTTTGAGCTTTTCTTCACTAAAATATATAATAAATCAATAAAATGTGAAAATCCTAATTTTCTATGATTCAAAACGTCTACCATAAACTCCTGATACCACTGCTTTTTTACAACTAGAGAATAGCTTGTAACCAAGTTACGAAGCAGTCAAGGACAGCAACATTCCTGAAATATGTTTAAGTTGGACTTAAGTAGTTATCTCTGTTGTGAAATACGTGATGGATACATGAGAACAAACTGCAATTTTTCTGACCTTCAGTTCGTGCTTCATTCACTCACGGGAAAACAAAAACATTTTCACGTTCACCAGCGTTCGTCAAGATTGCTGTAATCGTGCCAAAATAATCATTGAAGCATGACATTCAGAGAATATAAAATTAAGACTTATTATTATTATTGTTAAGCGCAAAGCCACATAGAGGGTTGTCTGTCTTCTGCCCACAATTTGTATCGAAGCCCGGTTTTTAACATTATAAGCCTTCAAAGTCTTAATGTCCATCTTTAGAAACGTCTTCATTTGTTTGTTTGTTTTTTGTTGTTTTCTTACTACTCTATTAATCTGAGAATTCCCTGTTTAATAACAATCAACTGTTTATGAGTAGGGAAGTATATAATTTTACACTCGCTACCACATGTATCATTGTACACTTTTGTTCTGATGTCTAATTGAAATTCACTTGCAGTAACAATAAAATGCACAATCACTACAGTAGATAACAGTATTGAAACTGGATACATATTCAAAGGTTATTTGCTATTGTAAAAAATACAGAATTTTTCTATTGCAAAATTACAACTTCTCAAAACAATTTCTGAACTCCTAACGATTGTTTCTTGTTTTCCAAAAGAAAGTTTTAAATATTATCGTCTCCTTTCTGTATTATGCTTTGATGTAGGATATTTTGCTTTATAAAATTGTAACTCTCTATATATAATTTTTTACTTTAAAATGTGGACATGTTTTTGTTTTTACTCATGCACGAAATGCTACTTATAATATATTTTCCGCAGAATGAGGTACTATTAACATATTCTTCGCATAATTAGGTATTTCTCATTTACTATCCACGTCTTTCCATTTCTGTATAACAATAATATTTCTTTTGGACGTATACAAGTGGTGATTTACGTTATCATACAATATTTTTCAATTTGTGTAGCTGACCCAAGGTCTCATACATTAATTTACTCTAATGCTACCTGAAATTTCAATTTGAGGGTAGGCTAGTAAGATAATATAATATAATCGAGTTTACCCGCGCCTCAGGCATGATATTGCACGGACACAAAAATATAGCTAATAAAAAGGCAAAAAAGAATCAATGATTAATTTACTCTAATTCTGCCTAAAATAATTTCAAATACCGCGGCTATTGAAAATTCCCTCTTGCTTGTTATACAGTAATTGTAGAAATATGGCATTAAATATCTTCAAGGCTTCAAGTCTGAGCTTAGCGTTCTTTATGAGTATTTTATCAAATATTTTACACCTAATACTTTGTAAGACGGTTATTTTTACTAATTCAGATATCTTGAAATTTAGCAGTTTCCAGCAAATTATTAGTTTCTCACTAACTAGGTAACTGAATCCAGTTTGATTTTAGTCATTTTTGATAAGTTAAACTTATTACAATATCATCATTTCTCATCTACACTTTTCTGTTTAGAGGTAGTTAACAACATGAACATATTATACACACTTCTATAGAGAGAGAAAGCTAGAGAGCTATACGTTACTCAATGTTATTAAACAGAACTTCGTAATAATTTCCATTTATTATTCGTTATTACTTACTAGTGAACAGTATACATTACAGATACGATAATGACTCATTCTACTCTTTTATTTCAGTCTTTTCTATTGCTTTCTATTTTCATTTAATGATTTCCTGTTTTAAAACGTCAGTTGAATGCAAGCAAAATGTTCGCGTAGCAGCTAGTTATAGAAATAAGTATTTGTAATTAAAAAACAAACCAAAATAGTTTGATCACACTTAAAATAACATACTTTTACTATTGACTAACTTTGCAGTCCTTCACATTCCTGGAGAAATCTCTTGTATAGGACGATAATATACTGGAAAAGAGAAAGAAACGCTTCTTTCGTTTGATCATCATAAAAAAATGTGGAAACTTACGTTTTTCAGGGCTAAAATAAATATATTCATAAAACTGGATATACCTTCCATACTGCTACCCACTAGCCCCCCGCTAGTACAGCGGTATCTCTCCGGATTTAGAACGCTAAAATCAGGGGTTTGATTCCCCTCGGTTGGCTGAGCAGATAGCCCTTTGTGGCTTTGCTATACGAAAAAAAAACACATACTACCCACTATAAAAGTATAACAATTTAATAACAACTAATTTGGTTAATGGCACTACATACGGAAAATATATATCTGTAATATATTTATTTGCAAGAGTTTTGATAAATGCTTACATAAACTTAAGTAAGAATGCTGAACCTCTTTTAAGACATTCAAATATTAAATATCATGTTATATTTACGTTACATGCGTTTGTTATCTAGAAACCATATGGGGAACGTGTTATCCTCGGTTAATATTTTATAATGCTTATAATCGTATTTAAAGCAGAATAACTTAATTTCATTCGAGTGTAGTATCTAAGCTGTGTTTGTTCACAAAACATGTATTTCCGACATTTACAGCTGAAATTAACAACCCTTGGACATATTCAAAATATGACAAAATCTTAAACTCTGCGTTTACTCGTTTAAAAATTTACTTCACTGAAACTTGGTTGCCCATAAATACTCGAGAGGTTTGTGCTCTGTTATTCCTTAATTTAGAAGCGATAGAATAGATAGTTATCTCAACCCATCGCTAACTCTAGGGTCAACGAAGCGTGTAATTACCAGTAACGTTATAATGTCCCCACAACTGAATGATCGAGGATGTTTGGTTACGGGATGCGAATTCTCAACCCGCATATTCCAAGTAGAGCACTTTAACTACCAGGCCTTACCATATTTGTTCACGGAAGAGAGACCCAGCATGGCCAGATGGTTAAGACACTCAAGTCGTAATCTAAGGGTCGCGGTTTCGAATCCCCATCGTACCAAACATGCTCGCCCTTTCAGCCATGGGAGTGTTATAATGGGACGATCAATCCCACTATTCGTTATTTAAAAAGTAGCCAAAGAGCTGGAAGTGAGTGGTGGTGATGACTAGCTGCTTTTCCTCTACTCTTACACTGCTAAATTAGGGACGGCTAGCGCAGATAGCCCTCGTATAGCTTTGCGCGAAATTCAAAACAAACAAACATGAAAGAGAAATCGTTCTCGAAATGTTGTTTCTCGGAAAAAAGTAATTCTAGTCTGTTTATTCCCAGTCCTCCTGAAACTGAACTACCCACTTAAATAATAATTCATCTGATACTCTGCATATTTATGTGTTCGTGCTATATTTGAGCGATAATTGACGTTTCTAGCTTCGATTTCATAGTAAAGCATACAAACGTTTTTTCGGTATTATCATCCATCCTATCTGAGCCATAATTGGAGGTTCCAAGTGATATATATATATATAGTGAATACACGGTTGAGACTTCCTTCGTAGTAGTCATAAAGTTCTCGTCGTGTTATATTCTTGTTATATTCGATTTCTCTCCTTGTCTGAAGTTTCTGTACTATTTGTATATACAAATTCCTTCAAAAAGTTAAAAGTTGCACTATGTTTTTCAAAAAAAGGAAATAAAATTAATAATAGTATATCTATACCTTGGTAGTATATTTTGTGGCCAGTACAACCTTCAGGACACACTGAGTCTTCTGTATTAAGAGAAGTGATAGTTTAGAAATTTTACACTTTCTGTAGCTCCAATTGTGTTTTCAGTAGGTGCGCTCACTTGGAGTAAATTTCAAGGAGATCCATTAAGAAATACACGATATATAAAATCTTCAGTTTTAATTGTATTTCTTCCTGTTTATCTTATTTCTTCACACCAAACGAACAGAAAATTTATTTGTTAGAAAAAATATTTAACTTTCATATATTCTTTTCAAATTTCTATTAGTGATAGAGCATTACAACCTACAATTATCTGTCAAATTTGGTCTAAATATTAGTCGCATGCCTAAAGTTATTGAAAAAAACCGCTCGATTTTGACTAAACGTATGTCTATGCAAAAAATCGCGTGAACTATTGGCCTTAAAATTGTTACTATAACTTTACCTAAGAGTGAAGGTGTACGTTTTTGGCTTTTTTGGTTTAGCAAAACTAATCGGTTAAAAGACATACATATATTTGAGTTATGGTTAGGCCAACCAAACTAAACAGCGATTTCTAACTCGAGTTTTGAGAAGAATCATACAAGTAGACGGTTATTATTCACTGCCCACTTTTCAGCATAAATTTACTAAACTGTACAAAATTATCCTAATTAAAGAGCATTTAGAGTCACGTGATATTAGCTTAAACAATTATCCTAAATAATAATACTTAATACCGCTGTACCGAATACATGAGAGTTATGACAAGAAACTGTTAATCTAGCTTCTATGGCGTTACTATAAAAGAAGGTAACACTTTTAAAGAAGAAAAACTATCACTATACATTTTAAAGAACATGGTTTCTTCTATAAACTTTTCTTCCGAACAATAGGATTCCGATCCTAAAGTTAAAGTGGGCTAATATCTAGTATTACTTTCTTCCTTTTTGTAGTTTGTTGGTATATACTGACAAAAAGTCTTACAATTTAATTAAAAACAGTCTAGAAGTAAAAAAAGAAGATGCTGCGAAAAAGAATTGAGTGTGCAATCTAAAGGAATAAAATCTAAACTGTTGGTCAAACACTTGTAGCATTGATAACAAGTTTACAACAAATATTAATTAATTAATTACCTGGGCCTTGTATTTTAATGACAAAGCACAAGACGAACGTGGTAACGTGAAGCATTTATTGAACATTTCGGAATCACTAAAATTCCATCTTCAGCTGTTAGCTGTCACTTAAGCTTCAAACCTGTTCTATACAGAAAGTATGTTGATGTTTCCTTTATTTTCCGCCATACCGATTATTTCCATTATTTTCTTAACTCACAACACCCCTCAGGAAACTGCGAAAAATAACTATTTCCTTTCTGGATGTTCTTATTATCCACTATTCTAATATATTTTCAACTTCTGTCTATCATGAAACGCATTTACTGGCCTTTACACTCAGTTTAACAGTTTTATATCCTTCTCTTTCAAATGCAACCTTATTCCTCTTACATCTTTCTATCTGACCCTTAACAAAGAAATTACTTCCATACAAAGCATTATTTTTCAAAGTGGCTACCCTAAGTACTTCTTAGAGAAAATACCTTCCTCATTCTCAACTAATTTGTTTGTTAAACCATCTATACTCTTAAAAAAAAGAAACGCAAAGGGCAAATTATGAGACAAATTGTTAACAAGTTTATTTCGGGTAGTTCTGTATGACATGTGTGAAACTTTGCACATTCACTGCTGAGCATCTAAGGTCTGCAAAGGCGAAGTCCACGCTCACTAGGTGAAGTTTAACGTCACTCAACGTCAATAACGAGTATGCCCGCCGTGAGCATCAATAACTGCTTGGCATCTCCTGCCCATGGAAGCGATGAGATGAAGAATTGCATCCTGTGGAATGGCTGTCCACTCAGCCTGCAAAGCTGCTGCAAGTTGAGGTAGAGTCTGCGGTTGAGGTTGTCGCCGTCGCAGACGTCGGTCCAACTCGTCCCAAAGATGTTCGATGGGGTTTAAATCTGGTGATCTGGAGGGCCAGGGAAGAACGTTGATGTTGTGGTGTCTGAAGAAGACAGTGGTGAGTCGGGCTGTGTGAGGACGGGCGTTGTCATGTTGAAAAACGTCGTTGACGTTCACCATGATGGGTTGCACATGGGGCCTAAGAATCTCGTCGACGTATCGTTGAGCCGTAAGATTCCCTCGAATGTGCAAAAGGTCTGTTCTGGTATTGTAGGCGATAGCAGCCCACATTATGACGCTGTCATCACCGAATCTGTCAACTTCCTGCACACAGTTTGCTGCAAAACGTTCACCTCGGCAACGGTAAACACGGGTCCTTCCATCCTGCCTACAAAGCATAAAACGTGATTCATCGCTGAACCAAACATGCCTCCATCGTCGATGAGGCCATATCCGATGTACCCCAGTCCACTGCAGCCGTGCTTGACGATGTTGCTGGGTGACAATGACGCTTCTGACTGGGCTTCGAGGTCTGATTCCTGCATCTCGTAGACGGTTGCGTACTGTCTGATCGGAAATCCTACGCAGCCCTGGTATGGTTGAGGCAGTAGACGTCGCAGTGGTGGTCCTATCCCGAAGGTGACGTAACCGGATGCAGCGATCTTGTGCAGGCGTGGTCACACGAGGTCTGCCAGATCGTGGACGGTCACGAGTTGATCCATGTTGTTGGTGACGATTCCATAGCCTTGTGATGGTGCTTGGGTGGACATTCACAGCTCTGGCAACATCTGATCGAGATTCGCTTGCTTCCAAGCGACCCGTTGAGTTGTGCTTCAGTCAGTCTTGGCGTAACTGTATTGCGTGTCGGTGGCTTAACACTGAGCTATGGAAACCGAGAACCCGTCACTTTTATAGGGGATTTTGCATATGTTGCACTTGCAGAACATGCAGATCTCTCAAACAAATTTATTGGACACGAATGCGTTTTGTCGAAAAATCCGATGTTTTCCTCCGTTTTCAAAGTGCACAACTTTTATTGTCATTTTGGTCTGACAATCAGTGCCTTAACACGTGTAACATCACATACTCTGAGCTTGTAACGTTATTACATATATTTCTCTTTAAAATAACAAAAAATATCCCTTTTGTGTTTCTTGTTTTGAAGAGTATATGATACCCGCTGTACTTAAACTTCCCTCATACACCTGCTTCCCATATCTTGGGAGACAGAACTTCCTTATCACGAGGTAGTTGAAAGTATTATGTAACTCTTATAACGGATTTACTGTTCTACATTCATTTTAGTGGCTTAGCTTGTTTCTATATAATTTTCGTCTTTGCATGCGACGTATATTCTTGACTATGTATTGCGCAAGTTTCTCTTGCTCTCGGAATTTGTAGAAAATTCATGAAAGTGAGAATCAACAATATTTGTTTTACAAAAACACGCTAGAATATTGTTAAAACGTCGAGAAACTCGCGTGATTCGTATATAAAAACCGATGCGCCGAGAGACAAAGAGTATTATAACACTATGTAACAAAATTTTTACTTTTTCTTCTTCCTGGGCAGAAAGTGTTATTTCCCAATTGCTTATGCCTAAAGTAAATAGAAAAGATCTATTTTTCTCTTCAAACTTTGCTTTTGTGTCCTGGAAGCGTATAACGAAATCATGATGGGAGATTATATTTGGTGGCTGATACGTGAAAGTAATTTACATTACAGTCGCAAATCTCGAAAAACTACTCACTTCTAAACATTTTTGTTCATTTTTGTATAACTTTAGTATAAATACATGTAAATCTTGATTCCTATGTTGTTTTATTCAGACCTTATGTAAATGAAAATGTGCAAATTTGGCCGTTTTTACATAGAAAATAGGTTAATTTGTAAATTTCATTATCTAGGTCACAAAAGCAAAATTTGAAGGGAATAATGGCCATTTTATGTACTTTTACAACATAAGCAATAAGAAAATTTGTGTTACATGGTGTTATTATTGAACAGCTACAGTCAGTGTGCTATAGGACTGGAAGCTATAATTGTGATTAACGTCTATAAATCAGAAAACTACAGAATTTAACCAAGAACTTTCATAGATTTCGAACATTACAAACTGTTTAACTCCAATTTGCTCGTTGTGGACTTGGATCGATTATAAAATATTCAGTTGTATACCGGTTATAAGACTCAATATTGTCTGTAAGTTTCTAAAACTATTGCACATAAACCATCGTCTGTAATAATAATAATAATATTAGTAATAACCGTTATTTTTCATTTGTATTTAAAAATATATTTGTGTTAAAAAAATAAAATTGTGTGTATCAATCTTGTTGGAAAATAACATAAATTTGATATATGTTAATAACACTTTATTGACTTCTAGATTCAAATTCAATTTTCCGGTTATTTGAAATAGTGATACACTAATATGCGTAACATAATAAATTGGAGACACGTCCGAAATAAAATTATAATACGTAACAACATAACAAGTTGGTGGCTCGTGTTCGAGGTTTGAATCAAATTTGAATTTGAGACAAATTAATATTCAAATCTCAATACAATTTATATTTATCAGTGCCAACAAGATTTGATCATGTCTGATTTATCAAAGTTTTCTTGTATCGCCCTCTCTCGAACAACTAGAAAAATATAACAAAAGTGAATTGCTTGAACTTGCCAATATTTTAGAATTATAAATTATTGTTTGTTTGTTTTGGAATTTCGCACAAAGCTACTCGAGGGCTATCTGTGCTAGCCGTCCCTAATTTAGCAGTGTAAGACTAGAGGGAAGGCAGCTAGTCATCACCACCCACCGCCAACTCTTGGGCTACTCTTTTACCAACGAATAGTGGGATTGACCGTCACATTATACACCCCCCACGGCTGGGAGGGCGAGCATGTTTAGCGCGACGCGGGCGCGAACCCGCGACCCTCAGATTACGAGTCGCACGCCTTACGCGCTAGGCCATGCCGGGCCTAATTATAAGTTAAAAATCAACAAGAAAAATGAATTAAAAAACATATTGTTGCTATATTAGTCGATGATGATTTGTTGTTTGACGAAGCATTAGGGGAATACTCTATTGTCTCCACTAGCCAGTCAGAGTCGAGTGATAAAGATAAGTTAGAAATCCAATTATAACTCAAACAAATCAAGCTTGAGCAAGCCTGCATCGAAGCTTAGAAAGAGGAAGACCGCATCGAAGCAAAAAGAGAAAGTAAACGTCTTGAGGCAGAACAAGCTCGTATTGAAGCCGAAAAAATAAATTAGGTTGAAATAAATGGAAACTCGATTCAACTCCGATCGATCAAGACAAAACGACAACTTTGAACTCAAGTGATATATTAAAGTACCACAAAACGACAACTTTGAGCTCAACTGATATATTAAAGTATCACAAAACGACAACTTTGAACTCAACTGATATATTAAAGTACCACATTTAACGAAAATGAAGTTGATAAATATTTCCAACATTTTAAAAAAGTTGCCCAAACCATGGAATGACTCACCATAAAATGGTCATTATTATCATTACAAAGTGTCTTGACCAGTAACGCCTAAGAGCTTGTGCTTTTATCACTCTAGAAAATCGCATCAATTATGATAATGTTAGATAGCTATCCTCAAAGCATACGAGTTAGTACCAGAGGCTTACTGACAAAAGTTTCGAGTTATCGCAACCAAGATAGTCAAACTTACATGGAATTTATTCACAAAAATAAGGTTTATTTTGATCGATGGTGTAATTCTATGCATACTGGCACCAGTTTTGACAAATTAAGACAAATATGTCTAAGTGAGGAATTTAAGCGCTGTACTAGAGACAATCTCAAAATTTATTTGGATGAAAAGAAAGTTGAAGCACTACAGGAGGCAGCTACTTTTTCTGATGGTTACACATCAACATATAAAACCATTATTTGTAAAAATACATCTTACCATCTTAGCAAAAACAAGTATCTGTTCAATCCAGTAGAGTACAGGATTTTAAAAACAAATTCAGCTCCTATGGTTCAAAATCTCCAGATAGTTATGAGAAAAACTATCAGACCCATCAAAGCCTGCCTACTATTTTTATAAAAAGCCTGATCATTTTAGTCCGATTGTTAGTGTTGGGAAAAGAAAAAAGAAAAAGAGGCAACACCCAGTGCGTTCATGCCCACATATGGACGTAGTTTCAACAGATCACTCGATGTTGTTTATTTGGCCACTGATAAAAAGGCTGATGAAGTTAGGGAGGACTTTAGACCTTTAGTGTCTGTTGGTTCTGTGTCTTTGACAAATGGCATTGTTAATCTCATGCCCATACGTATTATACGCGACACAGGGGCAGCTCCGTCATTGTTGTTAGAAGGTGTATTGCCTTTAAGTTCGAGTTCAGTCACTAGTAAGTCTGTTATTGCTCAGGGTATTGAGGATGGCTTTGTTAATGTTCCTCTTTATAACATTTATTTAGCATCAGACCTAGTTTCGGGATTAGTTGTGTTTGGATTAAGACCTGCTCTGCAAATTAAAGGTGTATCGTTATTTGGCTGGAGGGAGGGGAAGAGTTGTTGCTGAACTTAAGGTGGTTAATAAACTGATCACTGTTTCATATAAGGATGATATCGTTGTTCAGAAAAATCCAAAAGTGTTTCTCTCGTGTAGTGTGGTTCGAGCTCAGGCTAAGAAATTAAACCAAAAAGAAATGACAGACACATGTTCAGAGGGCGATATTCTAGATTTGTCAGAAACATTTTTTGGGTGTGACATGGATCATGTGAGTAATTGTCCTACTGACAGCATATTTAAACAGCAATTAGATCTGCAAATCGTTTTTTTGCCCATAAAAAATTTGTAAAAATGGTATGGTCATGAAAAAATGGAGACCATTAAATGTACCAGCTTCAGAAGACAGAGCTATAATTTATCAAATCGTTGTCCCAGAAGCATATCATCCTAAAATATTGAAGGTTGTCCATGAACTTCGAATGGGAGCTCACCTAGGTATCAACAAGACATGAGAAAAAATTATGAGACATTTCTTTGGACCAAAAATTAGGCGAGATGTTTTTCACTTTTCTAAAACTGAACATATATGTCAGTTGGCTAGAAAATCTAATAAAAAAAATTCTGTTACTCCTTTGAAACTTATTCCAACTTTTGAAAAGCATCTCAGTCATGTAATAATTGATTGTGTTAAGCCAAAAATATAACATTTGTGTTTAAGCACGTTCACGTGCTTTCTAATTTTATAATCATAAGGTTATTTTTATTAATTGTGTTATATATTGTCATAATTTTTGAAACTGTATAATTTTTGACAACGTATTGTATTTAATAACAGTTAGTGTTTGTCTTACGCCAATTTTTTGATACTCTAAGGAGTGAGATCTGACGAATTTACCGTTATACGTTTATTTTAGTTCCTACACTTGTTTCTGTATAATTTTTGTTGTTTTGTTTTTTTGTATTAATGAATGGCTCGGCATGGCCAAGTGTGTTAAGTCGTTCGACTCGTAATCCAAGGGTCGCTGGTTCGAATCCCGGTCGCACCAAACATGCTCGCCCTTTCAGCCGTGGGGGCGTTATAATGTGACAGTCAATTCCATTATTCGTTGGTAAAATAGTAGCCCAATAGTTGGGGGTGGGTAGTGATGACTAGCTGCCTTCCCTCTAGTCTTACACTGCTAAATTAGGGACGGCTAGCGCAGATAGCTCTTGTGTAGTCTTGCGCGAAATTAAAAACACAAACAAGCATGTGATGAATACACATGACTATGTATTGCCCATGTCCTGTCTGTTCTTGGAATTTGTGGAAAATCTTTGAAAATGAAAATCAACAATATGTGTTTCACAAACACACTAGAATATTGTTGAAACGTCGAGAAACTAGTATGCTTCTTCAGTGAATTACTTTGGACTTTATTATTTCTACGTGGACATTAAATATCTTCCTCAGTATGAAGTCAATTTGTAATCCGTGCGAGACCAACCGAACTAACTCATTGTGGTTTATTTAAATATATAATTTTCTCTACAAGTGGGTTTTCTCGTCATCACGAATGAGAAATCTTAGTATTTAAACACACTAAACTTAATTTCCATACTTTTTATTTCTGGTGGATGAGCGCTAAGCTCAAAAGCTCATAACACTAAAAACTGTGGTTAGGTTCTTGTGGTGAACACATCACAAATAAGTCGTTGTCTTCATGTAAAATACTGTTTACTGTATATATTATTTATTTATATATTTTGCGAGTGGATATTTTACGATTGTTTAGTTTTGTTCATAACAAGACAGTTAGAAGTAATTATTTAAAGTAAATATTATGACAAATTTATTTACGTGACTCGGTGAGAGTCGTACCTTGTGTTTATAACTCACTGATGTCGAGATTATGAAATATCGTGTGCAATTTACTGATGTCGCTGATATAGTAAGCAGACGATTAAGTAATAAACATATAAATAGTGTGAAATGTGCAGAAAACCAAAAAAAGACAAAAACAAAGTAAAGTTACAAGAAGGAGTACGGCCAAAGGAAAGTTAAATCCAAAGTTAATCGTCGTAGACCTAACGACGAATACAGGTCTAACAGATGATATACATTAGAGTAAGACTAATGGTGTGAAAGAAATAAGAAGAATATTTTGTCAAAGAAGTTCTGAGGTAACTGAACCTGCCTGTGTGAGCTTTGACAAAATGTAGCTGATTATTAGGAAGTAGGCCTAAGTACGAAAAAGGAGCAGACGATCTTAAAAATATAGGATACAATCATGGTAACGTGATGAAGCGTAAGTGAATTATGCTTGGATAATTTGGCGATAGAAATAAAGATAAGCAATTCGACTTGTCAACCGAAATTGTAAAGCAATTGAATAGGCCTAAAGTAACTTTTGACAAGAAGAAGAGAGCTATATAATATTTATGATATGGCTATAATCATCTAAGTGTAAAGAAGTTGTTGTTCATACGTTTAACTAGTTCTGAATATATGTATATTATTTTAAAAACAAGTGGAGTGAGTGCTGTTTGTTAAGTTTTTGAATTTACAACCAACATGTCACAGATACTTGTTGTATAAGAATCCTAAGCCGAACAACAACACATAGTATATATATTTATACTTACTATATAAATAAAAAAGATTTTAATTGACTGACACCCATTGTGTAGATTTGGGCAATAACAAACCAATAAACACTCAATCATTAACCTTTTTAAAGTCCCAGGAATTCTAAAGATAGAAAGTTTTATAAGCCATCGTTTGTTTCCTTATGATTTTTATTATATCAGTTGTTTTTCAAAATTAGAACCAGAATTTTAAACCTAAACAGTACCTACAGATTAGAGTCTCTATAGTTTATGTGTAACCATCTTGAGCATTTTGAGAAACTGTTGACTAAATGACAGCAGCCAATCATCAGCATTTTGTCCTACAAAGGCTATGTCCAATTCTGTTATTCTAATTAAGAAGTTGTTTCTCAGTTTTATAAATCTTTCGTTGTTGAAAATAAGGTTTGTGTTGAGTGGTATCACCCATTAGGTCTCACCTGACTCTTTTGGATAATTATAATGTTCATATGGAAATTTCATTAAGTACAAAAGTCAATGGGATTGTTCTATCAGCCTGTTTTTTCTCAGTTTGTCATTTCACTACATTTGCTGCGTGATTGAGACCATAATCTTCCTAAAACAAGAATCCCTAGCTAACAGGTGTTGTTTCTGAGAGGGAGTTATATGATAGATGTGAATTCACTGATACCTGTCAGCAGTCAAGATGTCATCAATTTTGTGTAATTCTCCAACACCACTGGCTAAAATGCAACTCACACAGTCACGTCTGTATACCAGTATGCTTTACTCTGGGTGTGAAGTATTGACGGTGAAGCCGTTCTTCTCCCTACCCTCTAATAAAACTATTATTGACTATTTTAAAGTAATTTAACTTTGAATTTATTTGTTAAAATAACTTTCCTCTAGCTTTGTTAATCCCATTATTTAAACTCGATGTGCATTTCAGCCATTATGTTTGGTTACCATCCAATAGCTGTATTGACGTTTGGTTTTGTTAATGTATATCTTACTGTTCCAGAGACAACATTTACACATGCATTTACAGAAGGGCATTGTCGTGTATCACGTAAGAAACATATCCTGAGTTACTTAATATCACTTTTTTAAGAATTTGGGCTTTTTATCTCAACTGCTTCTGCTATCAACAGAATCAATTTAAAAACCTTATTTTCAGCTTCTATACAGCTCCTATTGGAACAAGAAACTTTAATACCATCTGTCATGTGAAGTACATTTCACCACGCAAAACTTTTATTTATACGTGTTTATCAAGAAGTATTTCTGTCTTGAGCTCCACGAACGAATTTACGGCACTACTGCTGCGAATGTAACTGTTTATACTTTCATAGGCCTTATTATGGTGTGGCGCTGTCGTATTGGCTGGGTGATAATCAACTGTTTGAACTACAAACATAACTCTACGGTGCAGCTCACGTCTATACAATGGAGAACAAATAATCTCATAATATTTCCATTTTATCCAGTTTACACAACTATTGTATATATTAATCAACCCAAAGTCACATTTACATTTCTTTTCAAAAAATGATAAGAAGTATAATTTAGTTTTCATCTTGAAGTTTTAGTACTACTTGCAGCTAGTATTCATCTTGAAGTTTTAGTACTATTTGCAGCTAGTATAAAAGGTTTAAGCAGAGTCCAAAATTTGAATTAGAATGATGCCTTTTTTGTTGACTTTCCAGTGACTGAAATACAATGTTGAAAGTAAAATAATTTTGGAGTCTTTGCAAAATGGCTTGGATTGTAAATAATAACGAAAATGGAAAGCAATAAATTTGAATTGTAAGACTACGTATTATTGATTATTCCAAAGTTTTTGACATAAAATGAGTCATTTTGTAACAACGTATAAACATAATCAGTATTTATGACAGTTACAAGATCATGCACTCATTAAATGTACAAAAATGTTCGGGGAACACTAAGAGTACATGTCAGTTTCAGCTAATATCAGTCAAACATTATAGGAGTAAAAAGCTTGCAAACAGACAAACAGTGGCCATCCGAGAAGAGACGTAGGGGACGGAAATTATTCGGGGCGGAAGGGAGGGGACTTAAGGGTGTATGTAAAGTTTGACTTAGATTGGTCAAAGGTATAGAAATGTAAATCTGACACATAGGTGACACTTCTACTTTATATATGACATATACCTCAACACTGTTAATAATTGTACCCTTTAACTAAATTTAATTATATTAATATCTGATTTGAGCTCATTTAGTGTAGCTTTACAAGAGAGTTACAAATACATGCACCTATCTATTCAGATTATGAGCGGACATACACAGATCCTTGGCAAATAGTGTGCACACGTGTGTGTGTGTATATTGACATTTGCTTTGATAAATTGCATCATCATGGTTGCTGGGCTCCATTTACCCAACTATGAAGTAGTGTATTTAGTATAACGTTTTTCTTGATTTCGGCATCTCAGAATCTTGTAAACACATGGTGAGTTCACGTTGCTATGGTATTTTCGTAATATTTTTGAACGTGTATTATTTGACAAAATAGTGTTAGCCAAGCGTCATTTGGAGACTCGAATGTGTTATAGAATTACTTTCAGAGAACAAACAACTCGTTAAGACGAAACCTTGGAAAATAGCATATATTTATGGCAATTCACGGAACTTACTCATTGCTTGCATACGTATGATGTCAGTGAAGGAGGCTTATAAGACATTTGAAATCATCTTACATTACTTTTAGTTTGTAAAACAAATATTTTTATCACTGAATAGTGTATTCTTCTGTAACAAGCGCTACCAAGCTTCAAATATATCAACTTCTCTACAATATTAGATAAGAACTGAAGCAATTGTAGTTCTAAGAATTTATTAGGGAAAACAAAGAAGATTATTTAATAACATGTCAATCGCCACTACAACTGACATATCCAGTGTCGACGAGGCCTTTTGCTCAAATACCTGGGCTTATCAGACTGGATAGTGTATGAAGAATAAAATACTGGTCAATACTTTATTTATATCGTTTGTTTCACGAATAACAGCAGCCTGCCATTGCCCGGTGGGTTAAGACGTTCGACCTCAGATGACCACTCTTTTATCAATGAATAGCGTGGTCTAAGAGTTGGCGGTGGGTGGTGATGGCTAGCTGCTTTACCTCTAGTCTTACACTGCCAAATCAGGGACGACTATCGCAGATAGTCCTGGTGTAACTATGCGCGAAATTAAAAAAAAAACACAAATGAACGACAGTTTTTTTTACGGTGTGTACAAGGTTAAGTAAGTGAATTCAGGTCATCACAAGTAAGGTCTGTTTTTTTTGTTTTGAACTTTGCACAAAGCTACACGAGGACTATCTGCGCTAGCCGTCCTTATTCTGATCAATATTCTGGCGAAAGTCTTATTGGCAGTTAAGAATTGTTTTATGTTCAAATTTCGTTCTAAATATGTTTTGTTAAAAATGTTGAAGTATAGCATTAAGGCAGCAACATCGAACTTTATTTTTTGTCTGGTGTTGCTATAAAAATAAATACGAATTTTAATGTGTAGAATATTTACGCAGGTGTATTCAAGTAAATTACCTAGTATGAAATGATAGGCGTCCATGCATGATATTATAGAATATTTGTTTAAATATTATAATCTTTATACTTACTAACATAAAATATCAACGCTCCGTAACGGGTTTCAAAGTCCCATCATGAATCACAGAGATCCCAATCTATTTTTCCATTATCCCAGTTACTATTAGAAATATCTTGGAGGTGAGGGGGGAGCCATACCAGAAAATAAAATCATTGGGACACCGATACGTTGTGCCAGGTTCGGTCTCATTAACTTGTGAGTAGAGACAGGGTGTATCAGGGCAGCTAATGCAACAGCTAGATCAGTTTTCTTTATATATATATGTAATGTCAGATACAAAAACAAGGTGTATCAGGATAGCTTATGCAACAGTTAGATAATCCTTTTTTATGTATGTATATATATATAATGCAACAGATACAATACATTGCCAAAACTATGTGGACACTTGACAATCACGCCCATATGTGCTTGTTGAACATCCCATTTCAAAACCATGGGAATTAATATGGAGTTGGTCCCCCTTTTGCTTCTATAACAGCCTCCACTCTTCTGGGAAGGATTTTCACTAGATTTGGGAACATGGTTGCGGGGATTTACTCCTATTCAGCCCCAGGAGCATTAGTGAGGTCGTGCGCTGATGTCAGGATAGAAGGCCTGACTCGCAGTCGGCGTTCCAATTCATCCCAAAAGTATTCGATGGGATTGATGTCAGGGCTCTGTACAGGCCAGTCAAGTTCTTTCACACCAACCTCGGCAAGCCATGTCTTTATGAGCCTCGATTCTTGCACGGGGGCATTGTCATGCTGAAACAAGTAAGGACATTCCTCAAACTCCTGCCACAATGTTGGAAGCACACAATTTTCTAGAATGTCATTGTATGCTGTAGCATTAAGATTTCCCTTCAGTTGAACTAAAGAGCCTAGCCCAAACCATGAAAAACAGCCCCAGACCATTATCCTTCCTCCACAAAACTTTACGGTTGAGACTATGCATTCAAGCAGGTAGCGTTCTCCTGGCATCTTCCAAACCTAGATTCGTCAGTCAGACTACCAGATAGTGAAGTGTGATTTATCACTTCAGAGAACGCGTTTCCACTGCTCCAGAGTCCGGTGGCGGTGTGTTTTACACCACTTCAGCCGACGCTTGGCATTGCGCATGGTGATCTTAAGCTTATGTGCGGTGCTCGGCCATAAAAACCCATTTCATGAAGCTCCCGACGAACAATTTTTCTGCTGACTTTGCTTGCAGAGGCAGTTTGGAACTCGATAGTGAGTGTTGCAACAATTTTTACGCGCTACGCACTTCAGCACTCGGAAGTCCCTCTTCTGTGAGCTTGTGGTTGAGGTGCTGTTGCCCCTAGACGTTTCCACTTCACAATAACAGCATTCACAGTTGACCGAGGCAGCTCGAGCAGGATAAGAAATATGACAAACTGACTTGTTAGAAAGATGGCATCCTATGAGAGTGCCACGTTGAAAGTCACTGAGCTCTTCAGTACGACCACTTCTACTGTCAATGTTTGTCTGTGGAGATTGCATGTCTATATGTTTGATTTTATGCACCTGGTAGTAATGGGTGTGGCTGAAACAGCCTAACCCATAAATTAGAAGGGTTGTCCACATACTTTGGCCATGTAGTGTACGTCGTATATACAGCTTGGAAGTAAAATGCTAATGAAAACAACTTGAACTATACAAGGTTATATAATTTTAAATGCTTTGAAAAACAGAATTTAAACAATATTAAAAATGCAAACACGATATTTAGTTAAAACATACTTGTATTCGTCTCTTTTCTTTATCTGTATTACTTTCGTCCGGGATATTGCCGTGCAGTTTGTTCGTGTCTATGGGCTCAAGGTCTCTTTAAGTTCATGGTTTTACTTATATTTAATATAAAAGAAAGAGAAGTTTTCACATAAATGCATGGTTTTAATGCTATAAAATATAGTTTCAGCGAAGAGCGTTTTCGCCAGCAACACGAAAGAAATAAAATCTCGTTAAACGCTTTTATGCATTTTTCTCAAAAGACCCTTTGGGAATCTCTACCGCTAAAAACTGAAATAGGTCTCGTTTCCAGTCTTATTGTAAGGTTTCTTTTCACACAAATAAATACACATAATATCGTGTTATAGTATCCTATATCTTAAAATCAAAGGTTTTTAGATTTGCAATACTAAGAAAATATGGATTTAAATATGAATTTGGATGTTTTATTCTAATAGCAGTGTAGGTGTGCATATAATGTGGATTAAAAATACACTATACTTAAACAAATAAATCTTACTTGTCTCATTAAACGACTCGATATAGCTTTTAAGAAAGCAGCTAGATAATTCCTTATCAGAAGAAACTGTAAAATGTTAATTAATGAAATGTTAATATGGAGTTGTATTTTCAACCTTGTTTTCTTGGCAATTTAAAATATCAGTTGATATCATATAAATGTCCTCATTTTCCACATTAATCAGAAAAAAAACGTGTTAATTTGGATCTCTGATGCATTTTTTATTAAAACTTACATCACAGTTAAAGAAATGTGCGTTTATTACAACTATTCTACTGTTCGTGCACAGAGCAGGGGTTCGATTCCCCACGGTGGACTCAGCAGATAGCCCGGTGTAGCTTTGCTATATGAAAACTCAGATACACGCTTACATAGAGAAAGGGTCATGCATGGTCAGGTGGTTAAGGCACTCGACTCGTAATCCGAGGATCGTGGGTTCGAATTCCCGTCACACCAAACATGCTCGCTCTTTCAGCCATGGGGGCGTTATAATGTGACGGTCAATCCCACTATTCTTTGGTAAAGAGTTGGAGGTGGGTGGTGATGACTAGCTGCCTTCCTTCTAGTCTTACATTGCAAAATTAGGGATGACTATTGCAGATTGCCCTCGTGTAGCTTTGTTCGAAATTCTAAAAAAACAAAACCAAATCCAAGTATCACGACATCTGACGGAATAAATGCGAAATCCGACGTATTTCGCAAAGTAAGTCCGTCATTTTTAAGAAAATGTTAATAAAATTACTTTGTCATGAAAGGCGTTTATTACGATCTAGTTATCAAAATAATGTACGTGGTTAGGCATTCATAAAGTTTGTTATAAGTTGACAATCACAACAAATAGGATTCCCATGACTAATGAACTACTTATCGTCGAAGCGATTTTCTTCTTGCGTCGTTAGTAACGCGTTTCTTATTACGTATAATGTAGAGTTACAAGAAACATATCAACATGCGTTTAAAACAGCATAATTTCGAGTAGTCACCTATATCTCTGTATGTTTGTTTTTGAATTTCGCTCAAAGCTACACTAGGGCCATCTAGACTAGCCGCTCATAATTTAGCAGTGTAGGAGGGAATGCAGCTAGTCATCACCATCCAATGCCAACCCTTAGGCTACTCGTTTAGCAATGAACAGTGGGATTGATCGTCACATAATTACGCCCCCACGACTGAAAAGGCGAGCATGTTTGGTGTGACAGGGATTCAAACCTGCAGTTTTCTGATTACGATTCGAAAACCCTAACCACCTGGCCATGGCGGGACTATACTTCTGTAACTGATATCCTTGACTATATAATGCATGTTCAAAGCACACACGCACACAATGAAATTATAGTTAAGATAAAATAATATGGTAGTGTAACGCAAAATCTATCTGTAGCGCTGCAATCACAGAAGTATTTTTTTTCTAAGAAAACACGACATATGGGACAGTGATAAGTTTTAGGATCTACAACACTAAAATCAGGGATTTGTTTCCCGATGTGGTTTTTTTGTAAGAAAACATATATTTCTACTATTACTGCTATTATTTATTCACTTGAAAATAGGTTGGTCAACACTATCTTTAGATAACTACAAAATGTGGTGTTTTTTTAATATTAGAATGCTAGTTTTCTCTTGGTATTTGGAACCTATACAACAAATAGGCTAAACGGTTATTTCAAAGTCCTTAATTTAGAAATAACGATATGAAGTTGAACAACCAGTCAACATCATACGCCACTAGCGAATACTCTTAAACGAGGTGCAAGATTGACTATTATGTTTTACAGATGAAAACATAGAGTGTACAGCAGTATGACCGAATTTCTTGGCTTCACATTTTAAAGATATCTAAATACTTAGTTTCAAAAATTATGCAACGATTTTGCAAATAAAAATAATTTATATTATTTATTTTCCAGTCTACATATTTCATTAGGATTTAGCATTTTCTTACTGAAACAATTTATGCCTGTTAATAAACCAAGTTATTGTGTTTACAAAATCGTTGTTCAGATTTTAAAGTTAAGGTAAATTAGTACAATTGTTATTCAGCAAAAAAAAAAAATGTTTTAATGTTTCGATATGTCTGTTTGTTGTTAAGCGCACAACGGAAATTTTGTACTTCTCTCACCTTGATTCTAGCGTTGTAAGCCACCAAACTTACTACTAAGCTGGTAGGGGGCTTTCGATATGTTTCTTTAACTTTCCTGATATGTCCTAAATCTGTATCTAATAATATTTATATACATAAAATAGTTATAGTACTTTTTTGGGGGGCCAGGTATGGCCAAGTGGTTAAGATCGCGAGTTTGAATCACCGTCACACCAAACATGCTGTAACTGCAGTGTAGTGAAAACGAAAGTAGGTACTGCACATAAGCTATTGGTCAAGCTTGAGAGAAAAAGTTTGGTTTGGTTTGTTTTGAATTTCGCGAAAAGCTACATGAGGGCTATCTGCGCTAGCCGTCCCTAATTTAGCAGTCTGAGACTAGAGGGAAGGCAGCTAGTTATTACCTCCCACCGCCAACTCTTAAGCTTCTTGCGCGACATTCAAAAGCAAGCTACAGTGTATATGTACAATGTCACCCTCAAATTACAGTATCCAAGACATACATGTAATTTAACTCAGTTCTAGATACTTCATCTAACTGTGAGATAATAATTTATTTTATTTTTGGTTACTTGATCTGCTGCTGAGTATGCTATTTTAACTAAAAGTGGACTGAATGTGATCTAGCAACTTATTTTTTTGTTGGTTAATGTTTGTATCTTTGGTTATAGCAAAGCCAGGTCAGGCTATCTCCTGTTTTCATCAGTTTCAGCTTTGTGAATTCGAAGACTTACCACTGTACCACAGTGGAACTTATTGGTTAAAATAAATAACATAAATTATCAGTGACTTCTTAGAATGAAATCAATGAAAAAAATAAACTATTTGTTTTTTTAATTTTACGCAAAACTACACGAGGGCTATCTACACTAGCCGTCCCTAATTTAGTAGTGTAAGACTAGAGAGAAGGCTGCTAGTCATCACAACCCACTTCCAACTCTTGGGCTACTCTTTTGCCAATGAAAAGTGGGATTGTCCATAACAACATAATGCCCTCACGGTTGAAGTGCGAGCATGTTTGGTGTGACGGAGGTTTGAACCCGCTACCCTCAAATTACGAGTCGAGCGCCCTAACCACCAGGCCATGCCGGGCGAAAAAATAAATAAATCTAACGGGAAGGCTTACACAACCAAACACAACCCAATAGAAGCATTCTCTTACTGTCTTCAATGGTTATATATACTTAAAGGTCCAACTTTTGAAATATATATAAAATATAAAATAGTGCTTATGAACGTAGAGACTGGGAAGTATCAGATGTAGTCGATGTTTTTACCCACTGATATCTCCTCATTTCTGACATAACAACCCAACTCTCAAGTATAATGAATCCCACTATGCTCACTAAATCTTTGTCTCTGACTGTTTAACACAGGTTTTCTACACTATTTTTGATTCTCTAAATAATTGTTTTCAAACTTGTTTATTTTGCCTTTTCATGTGTTGAATCTCATAACTTTTTCATCATTACTAGTGGATATCAGATCGTACTGTACTTTAAGTTAATCAATTTTACTATCTTGTGCTTCCCTCCATTCATAGTGCTTTCATTCTGCATTAACATTGCGTTTTCGGGATGATGCATCACGATTTCCATAATTCTGTTCAAAGTGATGCACAATCTCAAAGTTGTGCCGTTGAAATTTCTGGTGCATGATAAGTCTAGGTTGTAAACGTTTATCCTTATAAATAATGATGAAAACTACTTAGGGCTCAAACAATATTTATTAGTTATTTCTGAGTTGCTATTATACCTCATTTCTACACCATTCATTGCCTTACTATAGACTTCAGTCACATGTTCTTCTTCATGTTGTACCTGTGATAACTCTACACCATTTGCATAATTAGTGACACCTGAATCTAATACGATTGGACCTTCAATAAAATTGGATATACTAATATAGGAATATTGGTCAATTTTTTTCTTCGATTTGTTGAATGTTGCTTCCCAATTAGCAATCGAACAAATCTTTTTGGGTTTTTCATTTAACGTATGTAGGAGTGAAGCTATGTCAGAGAATATTTTTCAAATGGGCAATATTAATAGCACGGTTAAATAAATTCTCGTTCCTTGTTGTCTTCTTTGTTTATTATAGTTTTTAATTTCTCACAGCATCAGAAAATTACACTAAATAAATATTGTAAAGTTACAAGAAATCAATTTTGGATAGTTTTGAGTATGAAATTGTTCGATTTGGTTATTATTAAGTACAAATCTACAGTGTGGGTTTTCTTTGTCTTACTTACCAAGAGCATCGAAACCATATTTTTGGCATTATAAGTCTGATGACTTACCACTAAGTGACTGGAACGTATTGCTGAAATAGAGTTAAACTTGCTATTTGAACTTAAATTGTGAAATTTATATGCAAGCATGCCTTTTATCCCTCTGAACACTGAAGTGCTACTTAGCAGCTATATAGCTTCAACATATTCAAGTTTGTTGTGACATCTATAGCTTATTAATGTGTCAAAAATTCCAAGAACCCAAATTTATAATTTGGGTTCTGAGTATATTAATTATCTCTACTTCATTCAGTCTCTCATTTCTTCACAGAATTAATACATCATATAAAATCTTCCTCATGTGAACGAAAAATTAAAATTTTAAAAACATACCTTACAATATAGGAATCGTTTCCAAATATTCCCGATATTTATCTAAGGTATCTTTTTCCCTCTATTTTCTGTTCCCACATTTTACTTTTGGTACCTCCTTCTGGTATGTCACTAGCTCTGTTTGGTAAGGCAGCTACCAATTCCTAATAGTTGTTGTTATGACTCTCAAATAGAAAATTGTTTAATGCTTTTGAATCCAATCCTCTAAATTAGAAATAAAGAACTAGAAAGTGTTCAGTATTCTATCTGTTCACTTTAGAAATGATTTTAAACTAAGCTTGAAATGCTTTTCTTGGTATCTTTCCATCATAGTCCATTGGTTTCTTGACTGGGTGATGTTGTTGAACTGGCTAACTAAAATATGGATCTGGGCTTGTTAAATAGACAATTGGAAAAGTCTAGGAAGGTCTTACAGTTAATAGCCCAATATTAGTGGTAATAAGTGTAGATCAAATAATGTTTCGTGGGTGTAGAAAGAAACGTAGCTGTTTTTATCTTTCTATTTACATATTAATTTTTAATATGTTTTGTTCTGCCATTAATTGTTTTTCCTTTTCGGTATTTTGATTTTGTCATTAAAGCTTTTCTATACATTATAGATATCATTTTGCTCTTCATCTCTGACTTTGTGGATGTCCTTTTCTATTTCTTCAGTTGTGCTGTAATTTCCCTGTATATCTTCAATAACATTATTTTTTCTTAATTCTTCTTCAAACTGTGTGGTGCCTGTTTCTTTTAACCCCTTTCTTAAACTTATTCCACACCTTCTTGTTCTTCTTTTCATGCTCTGCCTCTTAGTTTTTATTTTTCTTTCCAGTATATCAACATCTCTAGCAAATTCAATCTTACTTTATGCTTCTATTCTCGTTTTAAAGCTTAATCAAGTTCTATTGCATTTTCATCAAAATAATCCCACTTCTTGCACAAGTGTTGCAAAGTGTTCTATCGTTGGATGGGTTCTTTTGGATTCTTTGGTGAAAACACTATGATGTACATTCTACTTAACGATAACGAACTAATTTACTTCTTCAATAAGTCCTACTTTCATTGGTAGGCCTAACTCTACAAACAACGTTTCAACACGTATATTAATACTAATGGCATGCCTAACTTATTTACATAACTTTCCTTGTTAATGAATCGATAACAAACAGCTGAATAACTTACTAACTCTCAGTGTCCATCTTATTAAATCTTCTTAACTAGCTCTGAGATGATTAATTAATTATAATTTACTCAACCTGGCATTTCTATATTGTACTGGCTGTCCATATATTTCAGAAAGACCAGGAAATTAACAGACGAATGAAGTTTCATAAAACTTATAGACTTCACACAATAATTATGACATGTATAAAATTTCTCTAGTAAACAAAACATTAAAATATTAAAAATATAGTCAACAACAATGTTTATAGTGAATGTGAAGTATATGTATCGGTACACACAACTATTTAAATTATATTTTATATGACAGACTGGGTGATTTACATTATAAATAAAACATTATAATTCCACTTAGAGAAAATTATTTCAAAAAAATAATTAAATGGAATTATAAGGTTTTTAAATGTGTAATAATATCTTCGAAGAGAAGCAACCAGTTTCTAAAGACCACCATCTAAAATGAGGCACTAAAATGTTATATAAATCGCCCATATTGTTGATCAGTTTTCTAAAACGTATTTTATCTCAGAAACTACACAGTAAATACGAACTTATATTTTCTGTAGTTCTTTCAGATGAAACAATATAAATAAATATCGTATTCTATGCTTACAAATTTAATTTCGCGTCATATTTCTTCAGTGGAAATAAAAAAAAATGTATTTTATGTTCCCTTTCACTCTTTTCCATCTAAATGTTGAAAATAACTTGATATCCAGCAGAGTTTTTGCCACGTGTTATGTATCTTTATGTATACAATCTCTACAGCAGTGACGTTCGTATTACTTGTTATAGTTGAGTGTATAGTTTCATACGATAGAGAAACTGGTTCTGGTTTTTGTGTAATCCGGATATAGTATCTGTAGCATAAGAAAATGCATGTGGAACGCACGCTTATAACTTTGGTATTATGGCAAAAGACTTTAAAAAAAACGAGGAGAAAAAGTGAATATTTATAAATATTACTAGACTATGACTAGAGGTTTAAATCTCGTAGTTTAATAAACATTACATAAATTATTACATTTATATTTATTTTACTACCTAACGCAATAAAAAAACTTAAATGAATTTGCTTTGGTTTTGAATTTCACGCAAAGCTACACGAGGGATATCTGCTCTAGCCGCCCCTAACTTAGTAGTATAAGACTAAAAAGAAGGCAACTAGTTATCACCAACCTCCGCCAACTTTTGGGTTACTCTTTTACCAACGAATAGTGGGATTGACCGTTATATTATAATGTCCCCACGGCTGAAAGGACGAGGATATTTACTGTGACAGGGATTCGAACCCGCGACCCTCAGAGTACGAGTCGAATGTCTTAACCACCTGGCCTTACCGAGCCAAATGAATTTGAAAAGAAATATATTTGAAGTAAATTTGCTTGATGAATGTTTTAATTTCCAATTAAAGTTTATTTAGACCATCGCACTGATGCTCATTTTTTTATTATATGAATTTTACCTTCCATAACACAAGCTTTCACTTCATACATAATATCTAAGAATAATGAAATTTATCATCCTAGTGGCTAAAAGGGCAAACATATTCGGTGATGGGTTTTAAACCCGCGATCCGTAGAACTGCAATTCGAGCGCTATAATCACCAAGCTGTGGTAAACTCTAACAAAATAAGAAACTTATAGCACAATCTTAAATATGAACTAGTGACAAATAACTTAAGTCAGAGATGTCTATTTGTACATTAAAACTGTAAAATCACAAGTTTATGTGCTTCTTTTCATTTTACTTATTTTACCTGTAGATTTACGCAAAACTGTTTTCAATGATGAAAACATTTTGGATACCTCCATATTATTTCACTTGACACAAATTTCTAAGAGGGAATATCTCTTGTACTTAACGTCATTGGAAAAAGCAAATTTCTAAAAATCAGCTGGGACACGTACTATACAAAAAAAAACCTGCAACAAGTCATTCCCCAGCGATAGTAACTAAAGTGCGGTGCCTTATAATGAGAATCCACGAACGCAAAGATCTGTGATACAAGCCGCCTACGTGTCGCATGTAACAGCACACAATAAATCGACCTTCAGTGGTACAGTGGTATGTCTGCGAACTCACACCACTATAAACCGGGTTTTGATACCCGTGATTGGCAGAGCACAGATATCCCATTGTGTAGTTTTGTTGCTTAATTCCATAAACCAACATACACAATAAATCAAAAAGGATGGAAAGGCGACACAACTCATTTCCACAAGAAGGTTGCTTCAATAACGTATTTGTCTAACTACCATATACCTTACACAGCTGAAAAATACACACGCTATATCTCACAATAAAGTATTGCTCAAATCACTAGAAGGATGTGCCTCTATCCTAACAGTTCTAAGACAAAGACTTTAGTGATGGAAGTTACACTGCAGGGCTGATGTCACTGTACTCGGACAAAGCATCAACGATCATGGCGACATTTACTGTAATGAGTTTGTTTGTTTGTTTTGGAATTTTGCACAAAGCTACTTGAGGGCTATCTGTGCTAGCCGTCCCTAATTTAGCAGTGTAAGACTAGAGGGAAGGCAGCTAGTCATCACCACCCACCGCCAACTCTTGGGCTACTCTTTTACCAACGAATAGTGGGATTGACCGTAACATTATACGCCCTCACGGCTGGGAGGGCGAGCATATTTAGCGCGACGCGAACGCTAACCCGCGACCCTCGGATTACGCGCTTGGCCATGCCAGGCCCTACTGTAATGAGATTGTGCGACTTAAAAACAGGTTTAATAAAACGTATTCAAAACATATTAACATGTTAACGTTGTTTAATTGTTTTTAAAGTCCCACTTGATTGTTTCAAATTAAAATACTAGTATGTATGCTTGAATAGTTTCTTCCATGTTTAGACTGTTTCTTGTAACACATTTCTTCGTTAGAAATAAAAAAAAGTTTTCTCTCTTTACATAATCTTTTATATTGAAAAGAGCTTCAAAGTTTGACATCCAATATATGTTCTGCCCCATATGTATGTACATACTTGTATTAGTATATTTTTTCAGCACTAATATTCGCATTACTTGTCATAAATGTGCATAGAATTTGAATTTTAAACGCCTAATATGTTAATATTGGCTTATTTGTAACACCAGTACAGACTCACTTCATTCTAAAAGTATAATGAGAAAACAAAACAGTCAACATCCTTAGCTTATGATTCGTGGTATGATTTTATAACCTGTATACTGTGTGTATTCATTGAATAGTTTTGTGCTGTGGTCATGGTATGTATACGTGATTGTTTTGCCTTTGTTAAAGTCCTGTCTTTAGTTATGAGTTTAGCAGAGCTCGATCTTAATCAGTTTTTGAACTGATAATTGATTTGGCAAGCAAGTATGTAAAGATACTATAGTATCATTCAAAGGTTTAGTTGACGAAAGAACTAAAATCAGGGCAGTACGTAAGTATACAAAGCAGTTTGTAGGGTACTATTTGTAAAATAAAGATTAATATTTCTCTTGCTTTCTTTCGCTTGAATACTTTGAGTTCTATCACATTTTTATGTGTTTTTTTATTCAGCTTTACTTTTTCACTACCTTTCATCTGCTGCATAAATCCTTGTTAATACTAAGCAACTGTCTGATGTTTACTTTGAGCGTTCTCTCTGACTATGAATGGTGTAATACAAAGTGCTAGTCTAAATGCTTTGTTATAAAAGTAGTTTGTGAAAAAGGAGACATGGATTAAAATTTTTAGCAGTTTTACTACTTTAATGTATCATGGATCAATAAAGTTATGTCAAAATTATTAATGGTTTTATGGTAATGTAATAGCACGTTTTACTTCATCCTCACGCTGGTCGCGAAGTAATAAAATTCAGTCTAAAATTATTAGCGGTTCAATGGTAGTATCATGTCACATTTTAATAACTCCTCACGCTGGTCGTGATTAATATGTTGATTAATAAAGTTCGGTCTAAAATTATTAGCGGTTCTATGGTACTATCATATCACATTTTAGTAAATCCTCGTGCTGGTCGTGATTAATAAAGTTCGGTCTAAAATTATTAGCGGTTCTATGGTACTATCATATCACATTTTAGTAAATCCTCACACTGGTCGTGGATTAATAAAGCTCGGTCTAAAATTACACAGATATGTGAATTTAAACTTCAAAAACCTTTTAGGTTTTAATAATAGATTTTCCATAATTCAACTACGCACATTTCAAAAATAATATTATTTTTGTCTACCACTTAAGGATTTTTTTTAAAATCAAGAAGAAAAAAAAAACTCTTACTCAGATCAAATTTACCACAAGTTTACCACAAATATAGTATAATTTATTCAGATCATTTACACAACCTCTTCTTGCCATAATGACGAATAAATAATATTGAAAAGAAAAAAAATAAGTTAAAGTATACATAAAATACGACTCGTCATGCGGCCTGTTAACCGTTTGTAGACCAGTGGTGTTCTTGTTGGTTCTAGAACGATCAATGTGACTCGCGTCATAATTGGTCGAGAGAAATCTATCGTCAGTGGTTGCCAATATTTTAACCAAAAGAAAATGTGACCTGATTTCAATGAAAATGATTCACTTATGTAAAAGTAGATGTAACGTTTTGTAAAAATATGTACGTAATAAAGAAAAATGGATTCAGCCTACAGAATTACCGTACAACATAAAAATTCACGACAATAAAACCTTCGTAGGTTGTGGATTAATAAAGTTCGGTGTTATCTGTTAAACAGAAGCGGCTGTTTACTGTATTTTCGTCTAAACTGGATAAGGTTTTATTTTTTAATTTAAAAATTAAAAAAACAACTCGCATGTAACCGATCAGTAAGAGATATGTTTTTATTGCTCATCTATTTGAAAGAAAAATATTGAAATTATATTTTTGATACATCACAAATGAAATTACTATCACACTGTTTTAACTATGACCATTTATTTACGTGTGTGCAGATGTTCATTTTATAATGGCTTTAGAAACAATCGAAGAGATAAATCGTTATGTATTATACATACAATGATTGTTTAAGTCCCCTGATGGGACAGCGATAAGTCTATGGATTTACAACGCTAACATCAGATAGCCCAATGCGGCTTTGCTGTAAGAAAACATACAAATTAAAGGAAAAAGAATATAATCAAAATATTTGAAAACATCTTACTTTACTGTTTTCAGGGATCATGATTAGTTAACAATGCATTCAAGTTAATGCCATAAAATCCCAGTAACGAATATTAACTTTGGTATTCTTGTTTTACTCTATCATCAAGATAAGTTAATAGATGACTAAAACCAGTTTGTTCACGCTGATGTTTTTTAACTTCAGCAGCACAAAGTTCGAGGTATTACAATATTAAAAATCGAATTTCGATCCCTATTATAGGCCCAGTGGAGATAGCCCAATGTGTAACTTATCAACAAAACAAACAAAAGCACGTTGACGTTACACAAAAGAGTGGAGGATGTTAATTTTCGAACCACTCTTTCATTCATATTAAATATTCAAAATAATTTTAAAATCTTTAAAACAATGCATCAAAATGGTATCGTAACTAAAGTAATAATATGTTTTTAAGTATCATATAAAATAATAATAATAGCAGCTTCTCATCAGAGTAAGACGTGTACTTTAAACGAAACTAAAAATCAGTAAAACCATCAGTGTAGCTAATTAAATATAATTTACTATGTTTCTGCCTATGAAAATAAAAAGCGTTTTTTCATGCGATGTTAATGATGTTTTAGGTCATAAATCCAGTAATTACACTTTTTATTATTTTCACGTATCTAGCCTATAGGTTTTTCTCACAGTGACTCTAAAGCACGTTCAAACTCACAGTATGTTTGATATTTTTCACTATGATTAGTTAATTTGTGTTCAAGGTTACTGATAAAGTGTGGAAGCCTCCAAAACTAGTATAACATAATCACTTACGTTGATGAAATTGTAAATTAAACTAGACCTCCCTTAAACTTGGACTTAGAAATTAAATACTTTTTGAAATACTGAGTTTATTTATTAATATCTTACGAGGATCGGCCAGTTTAAGAGACTTACCTTAGTCCTAAATACGAATTCTATGTTAACAATGCAAAAACAATATTTGTAATAAAAGTATAATAATAAGCAAATGAAAATAAAAAGTAAAATTGATTTTAATTAATGGAAGTTAATGTTTTCCTACATACTCCGTCATTTAAAAAAATGTCATGTCCATCTTGGGTTAAAAACATAAAATTTTAGTGCATGTCGATATAATTACGTTGCTGATGATTGTATAAAAATCTATAACTCCAGATAAGGTGTTTGGTCTGAAGAACAACAGGTAATTTCCTCTAAAAATCCCATTTGCTGAAAATCGTTAAGTTTTAGAGGACGGAGCCTTGAATATACGACACTTATGACATTATTTTGTCACAGCGTACAGTTTGAAATTACTCAAAGTAAATATGTGTGTGTAATTTGATATACCCAATCAACAATTCTATCGAAATCTACTGCTTTTTATTTCGTTTTCTACCTAGAATCCAACTTGTTGTGAGACAATTAATTCATCCTGTTTTGCTTTAACAGAGCTTTTTTTCGTATTCAAGAAAAATTATTTGCTTTTAGTTTGTAACATTCATTATGAGTGTAGTTCATCTTATAAAAGTCTTGATTTGAATTTTATTTAATTTAGTCTACTTTCAGATTTTTTTTTATCAGAGAAATTATGTGTTTGGTGTCAACAAAAATACATCCTTGATATGAGAGCCTTAGTGTGGCCTGGTTAAGAGTCTCGGGTACTCTTTTCTCTACCTAGTTTCAATCGTAGAAGAGTAAAGCTTCTGTACATCTCAATTAGCTCTTATATCCTTTCTACTCTAGCGATTCTCTTTTGGTGAATGAATTTGTCTGGCTGCTTCCATTCCAAATTCACTAAAATTCCAATATGTTTTAAGAATCCTAACTAAAACCTAGGTACTGTGGACCCAGTCTTCTTATTGTAAAAAAGCTTAATATGAACTTCGACAAGTAAAATTGTCTGCTACCAAGTAAATTACGAATACTAAAAACTGAATCTAGTATGAGATATTTTATTTAGTTTTATTCACACTTCATCGAGTTTTTTCTTGTTCAAGAAAATGTGTGTCTTCTGAAAACAGCACCGAAAATAATTAGATGGAGCGACCACATTCTTACAGAAAACGTTTTCCCTTAACCTTCCAAACAAAGTTACACATTTCCGTGACACGTTCGAATACGACACATTGATATTCCATAACTACCTATTTAGTACCACTTTAAGTTTTAAATAGTAATACAAACTCCACAACATACAGTTCTTGGACAAAATGTGTGCATACTGTTCTATATTGATGTTATTGTCTACATAAATAGAATAGTCATTGAGTAAAGGAACGGAAAAAAAAGTAAACAGAGAAAGTAGCGTATGATAAGACAAACATATATAAACTGTTATTCTGCTCTGTATAAGATGTTACTGTTGTCAAAACACACATACACAGATGTTTTGTATAAAAGGACGTGCTTTTCCGAAACAGAGCAACGCTTTGTTCACACAATTTCTCTGTATTTGGTATAGAGGCATACCTCGTCACATGCCAGAAGTTTAAAGGCATCAAATTGTTCGACTGTCCAGAAAGAACATGAAGCAAACGTACGTTGCCAGAACAACAGGAAACCTATAGCGTACTGTATCCAGAATCCTGAAACTTGAATGGATTACAGGAAACGTTGTTCAAGGAAAGTCTACCTGTAAATGCCGAAAACTACTTGGCAAGATTACCGCGTTTTGATCAGGTTTACACGAAAAGATCGAAAGAAGTCTTGCAACACTTTACAACAGGAATGGCATGAGCATATTCATTCCAGGTTATCCAGACTGACCAAACAAAATTATTTCATAAGAAACTCTATCTGCAAACCGATATGAACCAGAATCCGCTGCCGTCACCGTGTTACTTGAAAGATAGACAGTATGTCAGCTTACAGTTAGGACACTGTTGGGATGTCATCTTTTCAGATGAGCACTGTTTCTGGCTTGTTAGAGCTAATAATAGGATTTGTGATCGTCGTTTGACTGGAAAACTTATGTGTGAAGACCGTATTGCACTAATGTGCCTTTTGATACTTAATTAACTATCAGATAGTCTTACATGATTATAAAAAAACATGTATTTCAAATCAAAGGGGTACGAATTCAATATCATTAGTTATATTTTAGTGAGTAGTTTTCTTTATTGTACAAACTTATGATCAACTCTTACTTCCCAAAAATATTTCATAATAAAGAAACAAAAAGTAGATATAGAGTGATTGCTTTTACTGACAGTTTTTCATGCATTATAAAGTTGTTTGTGTCAGTGGAAAAACTCTACCGACAAACATCATTTGATATGCAGAAGAAATGTACTTATCAACGAGAAACTTAAAAAATGTATTTTTTTGAAATTAATGACGTTTTAATTATTATGGATTAGGAAAGCAGCGGTCAGAAACAAACTACAGAAGAAAAGAAAAATATGCAAAACAAAATGTACTAGCAGAGTAGGCTTAGTAAAGGAAGACTGGAACCTTGAAAAGGATGCTACAACAATCAGAAATCAGTGGAGATTCAAATATTTCTTCCCGTGAAACTGTGTATAAAAATGATGTATACATATCATTTAAAAACAATGAAGAATTTGTTCATCCGTCTATGCTACCCTATCCACTATGCTAAATTCTAATAAAAAACAAAACATTCATAGCCAACCATTATCATTCAGATATCTATCAAGCCTTCCATTAAACTCCTTCTTTTTAATTGCAACTACTATATTCGATGGTAATCCCTTCCTCAAGCCAACCAAATATCATCCCAATAGTTTTCATCTGAACCCTTTTCAAAAATGAATGCCGCCTTTAAGATAAGAATCTTAAGAATGAACACAATACCTGAAATGTAATCAATCACATAATAAACTCTTAGGTTTGTATTCAATATTTCTGTTGATATACCTAGACGCGGAGAGACAGTTTCGTATTGTTTGGGCCCCTTTTTAGGTATCACCTAATATATGAAGAAATAAGTAACACACTGAACAAAAATACCCACTTTGGTTAATATTATGGTTTTGTAATAGTTAATCTTTTGTTGCAAATTGTCATTGGAAACCTATACGATATTATATAATGTTTTGAAACAGTTATTGTTGAAATACTGGATTTACTGGGGTAGAAAGTATCATTTCTAGAAGTGAGATGTGATCACATACAAAATATATATATATGTATCTTCAATAATTAAGTGTATACCTCTTAAGAAGATAGTAGTTAATGTCACATTATTATACAACTTTTACTTTTAACGTTGTGATTGATGTAACAAAATGTCATGTAATATAATACTAAGGTACTATTTTAGTAATAAGTTCTATGAGTAGAGAATTAGAATCAAGAACAAAGTTACAAAATGGGCTATCTCTATTCTGCCTACCACGGGTATTGAAACCTGATTCCTTGGGGTGTGATTCTGCAGACATACAGCTGTGAAACTAGGGAGGAACAAGTTCTGTAAGTAGAGACTTTAATATTGCTTTAATTTTCTCTTATTTTGATACATGTGTTAAAATTTATATTCTAAATTATGTTTCTTTGCAAGTGAATTTGTTGTAACTGATAAACTATCTAAAATAATTCTTTTAAAGTTGTGTATGAAAATCAGTATATTTGTGTGCTATAAATGATTTATGATGCTTGTGATTATTATCAATTCAGCTTGTGCAGGGATTTGATTTCAAGTAATTTATATATTTTGTTTGCCTTCTGTTTGTTGTTCTTTTCTTAGTGCAAGCTACACATTGGGCTACCATGGGAAATCAAACTATGTTGTCTTACCATTGATCCATCAGGAGACATTCTCTTTAATACAATCAGTAAGAACACACAACATCATTGTCAAAGTCAGCTCAACATGTTTCATATGAAATTAACATTTGTTAAGAACTTAAGAAACTCTCAAATACAAACCTGGAAAAGATTCTAATCCCTAGAATTAAAAAATAACATGAAAGTTTATGATATAGTTCAAAATTTAGAACAAAAATGATGACCATCATAACTGTTTACTGGAACCCTTAATAGAAGAAAGGTAACTTACAAATTATACAATTGAGCTAGATTATTCCGACTTCCGATAATTACATGTATAAAGAGAACTTTAATCCACCAATGCTGAGCCTGACTTCAATCCATCCAAGGGTTGATAACTGATCCTTTACAGAGGATAAACTCGCAACCATTTAGATGTTACTTTGAATTTTAGTGCAGTTACATTTTTGTTTGTATGGCAAAATCAAATCACAATATATACTGTGCTCAAATTCATATTAAATAATACCAATTGTAATCACAGACAACTCAGTTTATGACAAACGAAATAATCTTAGGCTGATTACCTGCTATGCAAGTAGGTTTGTTCTTTCAGATATTATCTTGTGCATACATGTTTCACAAATAAATTCTTAAACTTGCCTTATAATGCATATTGACTAAATAAAGTTGTCATTTTGCATTTGAAAGGCTCTCTAACCTTGAATTATTTATTCTTTTACAGATTATTTTACAGAACAATATCAAATCAATGTTTATAAATGTATTTATAAATATTTTTATCAAAAGAGTTACTTGTAAGCTTATCCATTTTTAAAAAAAATATCTATAAACTGTGGCTGTGAAGGATGATTTATTTGACTTAGCTGTAGAAGCTCTTATTACTAATTTAATCATTAATAGATTAAAATCTAGACTGGTGGCTCTTTGGAGAATGGAAGCTGATAAATAGTTTAAGTTCTCTTGATTTGAAATTTTGAACAATCTTTGAAGCTCTGTTTTTTATAAGTTAAAGATGACCTTCTTTTACGTATGTATTTATGATACTGAGATGTGAGTTTCAACTGACTAGTATTTGCAATAAACTTTAATTTTTTTCCTTCAAACTCTTTCAGTAGTTAATGTAGTATGTTTCTACAATTCTTAATATTGTTCCAGTTTCAAATCAGTGTCATCTCTCATGCTACGTTCAATGCTGCTAGCCTGTTTAAAATATTCAAAATGTTTTCTCTAAATTGCATGAAGAATGCTGTTAGGAGGGCCTTCCATTTGATTTCGAATGTGTACTTGGGCAAGATTTGGCAATAAGTTTGTGTTCCAAGTTGATAATGCCACAGCCCGCAGTTGGAGTGTGGTACAGAATTTTATCGACCAGGTGGACCTTACAAGATTATCATAGCCAGCAAAGTCACCAAGTTGTAATCATCTTAAAACTATCGGTCAGAAATGAACCGGAAAGTTGCTGACCATGGCTCTAAAACAGCTACTTTAGATAGCTGCAGCGCCGTCTAGTGATAATTTGGTATTAAATCACGATGCACGGTGAATTATAACCTCGACAGCGTGTCACGTCGCCTTTCAGGGATTATTAGAGAACAAGGAAGACAAACCAAGTATTGAATACTCAATATAAACTGATATAAAGTTACTGACGCCGTTTGTAATAATTTGATGTTATATTTTGTTAATAGGGAGTAAACAAAAAGAGTCCCCATTAAAAATATTTTTAGTTTCTTATTAGATAACAGAAAAGTATGTACAACTATATGTTTTCAGAACGCGCTCGACAATATCTGTTTAAATACGATCTCGAATCTTTATTTTAACAGTGGCTATTATAAACACCTGAACTTTTCATGATTTTAGTTACATTTTATCATGAAAAGTGTTGTGACTTGCTGTAGTTTATTAGATCTTCTTTCTCCAATAAGCCTGAAAAATGATCAAACAAGTTTCTTTGCAATAATGGAGCATAAAAATGAAACTCAAAGTTACACAAACCAGTTTCACAAGTTAATATTTAATTGAAATTCCCTTAGATTTCAGTACTGCTTCACATCCACATGGCATGTTTTCAATGAGTTTGTACAGATATTCTTAAGTGATTGCCATCCTTTTTTGAGTGCTTCAAAAAGTTCATCTCCCGTGATTAACTTGAGATCTTTCGTTGACCGGTTTAACTAAAAACATAAATTTTATATGTCTTTATTTTATGAAATAAAAAAAATTAACATTTTACCAACATTTTCAGAGGGGGCACTTTCTTTGTTCACCTTTTTATATGTTTTGTAGCGATATGTGAAATACATATTACAAATCTTTTTACATGTGTCTGATAAAATTGTTTGCTATTCTAATAAATCGTTCAATGTATCCAGGGAACATGTCCAATTATACAAATTACATATGTAGATGTTTAATATAACATTTCTCAGTTTCACAGCTTTGGATGTATTTGTATTCCATCTTAAAAATAATAAGTTTTTATACTACAAAGTATGCAAACATTTTAGCTAATACTATACTTTCTTAATATTCCAAAAAATAATTGTTACGTTAAAATATACTTACATACTACACAGAGAATATTTTAGTCAATTTTTTTTTAAATGGGAAGTGCGCAGCTTTCATTGTTCTGAGCTTTAGTTTTCTAAACATAGCTGGGCTCAAATATTTGGTTTTTCAATCTGATTATAATCGTTTTGTTTTGTCGAAGACTGTTGACACACTAAATAAATTAATGATTGAAAACAAAAATTACTAAAACAATAAATTAGCGATATTTATAAAAAAACAATAAAAACAGTTTTTGAAAAATAATTTATTAAATGTATGAAATATTGTGTTACATTTTTATAGTCATTGTTTGGGATATTTTTATTTGATACTGCATTCTACGTTTCAATATTAAACAGATATATATGCATAATTAAAAATACAAACGGAAGATGTGATTTGGTTTTTCTTAATTTTGCGGAAAGCTACACGAGGGTTATCTGCGCTAGCCGTCCCTAATTTAGCAGTGTAAGAAGGCAGCTAATCATCACCACCCACCACCAACTCTTAAGCTACTCTTTTACCAAGGAATAGTGGGATTGACCATAACATTATAACACCCCAACGGCTGAAAGGGGGGCATGTTTGGTGTGACGGGGATTCGAACCTGCGACTCGCGAGTTACGAGTCGAAAGCCTTAACCACCTGGCCATGCCGGGCCGTTTGATAATGTAAAAATCAATACGAGAATAAGTAACTCAATGATTATTGTATGTAAGAGCGCATTTTATAAGATATTAGTTGCTCTTACATACTATTAAAAGACAATAGCAGTCCAAGAAAATAAATATAATATGACGCATCATAGTTAAAACAACGTCAGAACAGAGTTCATAGCTATAACTAAATTAATGTATTTATTCATAAAATGTGTTAAACTTGGTGGTGGTGTTTTTTATTTCACGCAAAGCCACTCGATGGAAGGCAACTAGCTGGTCAAAGTCACCATTAAGCAACTCTTGGGCTACTCTATTATCAAGGAAAAGTAAGATTATAATTATAACGCTCTCACACCTGAAAAGACCAGCATATTCGGTGACGATATTCTAGCCACCAGCTCATGCAAGTCTAGCGTCCTAGCTACCAGCTCATGCAAGTTTAGCGTCCTAGCTACAAGTTCATGCAAGTTTAGCGTTCTAGCTACCAGCTCATGCAAGTCTAGCGTCCTAGCTACCAGCTCATGCAAGTCTAGCGTCCTAGCTACCAGCTCATGCAAGTCTAGTGTCCTAGCTACAAGTTCATGCAAGTTTAGCGTTCTAGCTACCAGCTCATGCAAGTTTAGCGTTCTAGCTACCAGCTCATGCAAGTTTAGCATCCTAGCTACCAGATCATGACAAGTGGTAAAGACAGTATAAAAATTTGAAATTGCCAAAATCGATTTAAATTGTTAAAAGCCTTAAACAAGTTTGAGTTATTTCGTGTCTGCATATAAAATTCTAACTCTAGCAAATGCGTTCTAAAAGACTTAGTGAGTGAAAGAATTTTTTTTTCCAAAAACTGTGATTTAATTAAAACATTTGCTGAGACTATTGGAATTGGATTTTCAGAATTTGCATTTGACCCTGATTAGAACAATTTAAACGACTATCTCATGGCAATAATCAGATATCACAATTAAATTATGCCTTAAGCTCCTCAGGGGTCGACTGTTTACACTGTAAGTTTTCTCCCTGGTTTGGTAGGTTTCTTTCAGATACACTATATACTATCAGTAGTCATAAAGTTCATGTTGTATCAAAACATGATTGTAATCCCTGTCATGTTACGAATAAATGTCATCAACAGTATCCAATGTGAAATGGAATAGTGAAAATCAAGTATTCATGACATTTAGGGTATGATGACCCAAGATTAGTGTTAATATTTACAACAAGACTGCTA
Organism: Tachypleus tridentatus; assembly: GCF_004210375.1. NCBI lineage: Eukaryota > Metazoa > Arthropoda > Merostomata > Xiphosura > Limulidae > Tachypleus > Tachypleus tridentatus. The sequence goes on along the minus strand of NC_134836.1, from coordinate 85,181,502 downwards.
AATGTCAGTTTTGTCATCACGAACGCCTTACTCAGAGGAGAGAGCTCCTTCCTACCATTACTTTGTCAAATAGCCTCTGGCAGAAGATAGAATAAGATATTTGTAGGATTGATGAGCAAAAATGCCTTGTAGTAGTGAAATGTTAGTCGTTACTTAGAAATTACCTACCTTCCACATTAGTTTCTCTCCTGGTCATTTGTTTACTCAGAAGGGAATTCCCAATATTCTGGTTTCTGACAATGATTTTACCAGTCGTGATATAAAGAATATGTCAAAAAATTAACGCCAAAAAAATTAAATTTCCAATAAAAATAGTCGAATAAAGAGATGGAAGCAGAAGATAAGATTTCAACTCGCATTTTGAAAAAAAAAAGAAAAAGATGTTATTTCTTACTTTGATCTCCCCCACGTACTAGGATTAACCCCAAAGAGCTTTAGTAAATAGAAAATTAGGTACAAGTGTTCTCTTTCTGCAGGTAATCTGAAAGCAAAAGATATGACTCCCAAGCAAGCAACAGTAGAAGGCGACAGTTGAAGCTTCTTGTAAGCTCGCTTTTGATTTCCTCCATGGTGTACAGCCATTTCCCAGACTTTAATTTTAGAGACCATGTTGAGATAGAAACAGAAAAATAAGCAATCATGGGCGATTATTGGCAAGACTGTTGGAAGTGTTCCAAACATTTCAAGATCCCATAGAATAGAAACGCCATCCAGTATTTTACATCGTAACTGTCGCTATTTTCAGCATGTAACTAGTATTTCAAAGACTGTATTCTAAAGATAGCTGGTATGGGTATTTAAACTTTAATTAAAATAAAGTACAGAACAATATTTCGACCTTCTTAAATCATCTTCAGGTTAACAAAGGGAGTTTGAAACTGGCCATTTCTGCAAAATCATTAGGCTTGTAGCTTGTACTAGATACTATGTGTAACAAGTTGAGTTGTATTCTGTAAGAGACACTAATAATGTCCAGGATCATATTTACAAGTATGGATACTGTTTGAGGTTAAGTTTTGACTCTGGTTCTTGTTTTGGTTGGTTAAGCCCCAAGTTATCTTATTAAGGTAATTTAAAAGTTTTTCTCTAGTTTTCATTTATTTTGCAGTAAAAAATAATATTATTTAACTTTGCTGGAATAACTAAATGAAGCCTCTCTCACTTCTCAGTCTTGACTTATCCAGGATAAAACAATGACTTCCTATTGGATACGTTGGCCAGTAAACGTTGAGTTGGAACAGTATTATTACTGTTGTTGGACAAAGTGTATGTGCAATCTCATATACTCGTTCTACATTCATGCCTCCTGAACACAGATACTCCACGAAAAGAAGGAACTTTTTACACCTGTAGTCTTTGTAAAATACTATCGACACTATTTGTATGATGAGAGGTTTACCATCTGTATGTACCATGTTTTACTGAAATGTTTATATAATGAACATTAAAAATCTAGAACCCGTGTTAGCACGTTGAATAACAATGTTGCTTATTTGTTTTTTGAATTTCGCACAAAATTACTTGAACTCTAGCAGCGCTAGCCCTCCCTAATTTAGTAGTGTAAGATAGTGTAAGGAAGGCAGCTAGTCATCACCACCCACCGCCAACTCTTGGGCTACTCTTTTACCAACGAATAGAGGGATTGACCGTAACATTATAACACCCCCACGGCTGAAAGGGCGAGCATGTTTGGTGCGACCAGGATTCGAACCCACGACCCTCAGATTACGAGTCGAAAGCCTAACCCACATGGCCATGCTGGGCAACAATTTTGCAAGAATATAACTTCGTATTAAAACACTGCGTGGTTTTGCAACACAGATTGTATCATAGCATTGTGAAACCCTGCCCCTTTGTTAAATGTCTTGTTCCTGAACACCATGTAAGAGTTGAAACCATCCCTGCTGTAGCAACGTCAATCCATACAGAAGGAGGATCCACTAGTCGAATAATGTCACAATTAACACTTCGAGCACTCTAGGAAAATTTGGTTTGTGGCGTTGTTTTTTTTCTTCTGGATTTTTAAATAAAATAAGAAAAATGTCTTCAAAAATTATTCCACCTTGGACCTAAACGTTATTTCTTTAATTTTTTAATGGTTGCTTTTATGGACAAATAGATGATCTTGAAATGAGGAATTATCTTGCCCCATGTTTTGGAACTCTTCACATAATAAATTCAGGATCATCCACCACCTTGAAAGCCTATGGAGTTTTCATCATTTCGAAACTTCCTAGCTCACAGCACTCTTCTAAAACTCACAAGTATTACCGTAGGTAGCTATCCGTATAACAGAAGACACTACAATACGTGTGTTGACACTGAAGTAAGAATTAGAACCCTACAAAGATGTTCGTGGGTCAGTGTAAGCAAACGTGTCGCAACGTCCTCTAGTATAAGGCTTGCTACCTACGGTAATATGTATGGGTTTTTGAAGACTGCTATGAACTAGGTAGTTCCAAAATGATGAAATCTGTACAATCGCAACCAGCTCTCATCTTTGAAACTTGTATTAACTTGTTTTGCTCAATGCTTTCTGAAACCTGATACTGTTACCATGTAAGTTTCACATCGAAGTGTTTAAACAAACGTGTAATTAGTAATGGTTTCAAATTAAAATATTATACTTTACAACATGCCGAAGACCGTAAATATTTTCTTATTGTTAATCACAGGTTATACACAACATCAGCTGGCTTTATAAAAGATACTATTAAGTCCTTTTAGCGTTAATACTGTCTGAGACTGTAAAAACTGACAGATATTACTACCACAAGACCTGTGCATACTACTGCACAAAACCTTAGTTCTATCTGTTGTTCTGCTTTCTATGATAAAAAAAAGGCAAGATAACTTCTAATTCTCGAACTGTGCATCTTGAAGTCCTTTTTAACAGAAGATAACACGTTAAATTATTCCCGAAGAGAAAGACACAAAAACTATCATCGTAATTATTCCATTGGACCTTACTTTGATAAATGCAGAAAGATGTATGCTGAATAAGGGATTTAAATTTGTCCACATTAGACAAAGCTTGAATAAATACCACTGAAAACGAAATTGAGAACCATTTCTCTGTTCTTAAGGATTCACATTAATTTTCGTACCAACAACTTAAGTGAAACCATTAAAAACTGTTCTACAAAAGATGACGTAAACAGCTTCAACCTAAGTTGTTTTACCACACAAACTAGTGCTACTGAAGACCTCTTTTACAACTTACAACATACAAGTACTTCTAGCAGATGGGTCACTTCCTCCATTTGATTATTATATAGATAAATGTCGTACTGAGATCAACAAACTTGACCACAAAGTTCTAAACTCTAAAAATAACCGCACCTACAAAGAACACAAAACATTTCACTCAGGATAATAATGTTATCAAACCATCAGATAAGGGAAGAACCGTGATAAAGTGGCATAAGGATCTTTACCTTCAGAAAGCGTCACGTTACATGAGTGAGTTACTTCATCCAAACCACTTTGAGATGACCTGCTACCAAAATATCATGAAGTCATTACCAACATTATCAACGAATTAATTGGTGCTAAGAAACTACCCAAGCCTACTAAAAAATTGATATTCGCAATTTGTGACCCTAAAATAAGTGTTTTCTATTAAATACCTAAAATTCATAAACCTAACAACTTTGGTAGATTCATTGTGTCTACCTGTACGGCTTCAGCTGAAATTATCTCCAGTTATTTAGATTCTGTAATGGCTCCTCTAGCCTATTCACTCCCCACTTATGTTAAGGATCACTTATCATGCTCTTAGACTCTTCGACATAGTTAATTTTAACCCCAAACACAACACTTTTTTATTTACTATGGACATCAAATCATTATACACCGTAATATACAACAGGAGAGTGCTTAATATCTTTTAGACTTTTCTTTTGACAAACGTTCTGAACTTCAATTCCCTACTAAAATTTTGCTCCGTTTGTCAGAGTTAGTTTTAAATGCGGAGTGTTCTGTTTTAACAATCAATTCTATGAGCAGGTTAGCAGCATAGCAATGGGAACTAAAAAGAGCTAAAATTTTTCAAACTTTTACATATCAAAGACCTCATGTTTACACAGTATGATGGTGTCTTATATTCCCTTTCCAACAGGTATATCAATAACGTTGTTGGAAACTTCACAGGCAACTTGTCTGAACTAGAAGAATTTATTGATTATGTAAGTACCTTCCATCCTTTTCTGAGCTATACACACATTACATTCATCACTACCATTTCTGGATATTCTTCATTTTATATTTTCCAATAAAATCACAACCACTGTTCATTATAAATTCATAAACACCCACAAAATTTTGATTCTAAAAACCCCATACACATGAAAAAGAATATCCTAAAATTTCAGTTCATTAGATTAGAGAAATTGTGTAGTAAACCTGATGATTTCAATATCCACTCGATAAAATTGGAATTATTTTTCTATAATCACGATTACCCTTAACAGCTCCCAAAAGAAGCACGCAACGCTGTTGTAAGTCAAGAGCACAACTAACCTTCACCTGTCATGGAAACAAATTCTAAACTCTCCTGTACCAGTTCACCTTTTATCCTCACTTACTACACAAACAGCAAACAGGTTGAAGACATTATTGTGAATGAGTTTGTGTTCTTCTTATAGCAAAGCCACATTGGGCTATCTGCTCAGCCCACCCAGGGGAATCGAACCCCTGATTTTAGCGTTGTAAATCCGGAGACATACCGCTGTACTAGCGGGGGGCATATTATGAATGATTCTGACACTTTAAAGAAATCTGACACCACTAGATATATATCTCCAAACTCTCCCATGATTTACGACAGACACATTATCAGCATTAGAAACTACCTAGCTAACAGCAGTCTTCAAAAACTCATAACTATTACTGTAGATAACAACATTTATTTTGTATAACATTGCCAAGTCTCCTTTTACAACTGACATTTTAGCATTTAATCCCCTTTTATAAAACTTTTATAACTTTCACTGTACCTTTCGGACTTTTATAAGGTTGGGTTTCGGAACAGTTGCCCCAGTTACGCTTGCATTATGAACTTTCTCCAAAAATAAATTTACGTGAATGAATGTGTTGATAATATTACATTGACTCTCATCTCTACTTCATTTTACCCTATGTTTCATAACAACTGTAAATTTATAGAAGAAATATTACTTCTCGAGTTTAGATTTTTCTTGCATTTATGTATGTATGAAATGTAATTTTATCTAAGAATAGAAGGTAGGTCTAGCGTTATATATCTCGACTTTCAAGAATGTTAACATTGCATGATGTTATAGTTACTAAACCACATTAATTCTTTACTAAGTTGATCAAAAAACGCATACTAAACAAAGCATAATAACAACAAAATATTGATCATGAAACGCATACTAAACAAAGCATAACAACAACAAAATATTAATCATAAAACGCATACTAAACAAAGCATAACAACAACAAAATATTAAACAAAAAAATGAGTTAAATTAATCTTCACAAATTCTCCAAATAAAATGTGCAAAACATAGGCTCTAAAAAAGAAAACGATTGTAAATAGAATTCTCGAAAGAAACAAAAACTTCTTACATAATTCATAGTTCAAACACGTCATAAAGGAGCGTAAACGGAAACAAATATGTTAAAACTTGAGGAATAACAGCCACAAAGATGAGCCTTTTAATGTTTAGAATACTTCGACATAAAACACGTAACTAGAAGGTATGTTTTGAATTTTGGAATTAAGCACAAAGCTAACAATGGGCTATTTGTGCTCTGCCCACTACGGGTATCGAAACACGGTTGCTAATATTGTAAGTCTGCGAACATACCACTGTGCCACTGGAAGGCGGACTAAAGGAAGTAGGACATTTCTCGAAATGGGAACGATCAACAACAAGTGTTTGTTTAAAGAATAAATTTCAACTGATTACACAACGTTCGTCGGGCAAACATCTTATTACTTGTAGGGAACTAAATCACGAGGCATGTTATTAGTACTAGGATTTAGCTGAAATTTTGCCAGAACCAGTCTGAAAATTTTCAACCATCAGACTAAGAAGAATGTTAAAAATATACCTTCCCATTTGATTCTGTTTGTGTGTGTTTTTCTTATAGCAAAGTCATTGGGCTATCTGCTGAGTTCATCACGAGGATTCGAACTCCTTATTTTAGTGTAAATCCGTTACTTGTGTGACTTGTGCCTTGTTTCATATTATTATTAATTTTGGATGAGTCTCTGATTTACTACGTTACGAATTACGATTTCAAATAACCGGAAATTTTAATTTAAATTTAGAAGTTAATTAAATATCGATATGTGTCAAATTTGTAATATTTGCCAACAAGATTGATACTCACAGTTTCCTTACTTAATAGAAAAATATTTTAATATACAAATGACAATACAATTTATAAAAACAGTTATTACAAATAATGGTTTATATACAAGAGTTTTACAAAATTAAAAACAATACTGAGTCTTCTATCTGGTCTGGAACATAATGTTTTATCGACGGTTCACGACAAACGAATTAATTCTATTTTAATATCGGTGCAGTTCACCTAACTAGTAAGCTGTCTCTCGCTTCTCATGCATGAACTTTTCACAGACGACGGTACATAATGTTCTCGTAGAAATACTAACGTCCGAAGTTAATTCACCGAAGTTAAACATTTTGTAAACCTTTCTGGATAAGTATCTGCACTTTCGCGATTAATAAGTGCTAATCACAGTTTTAATTTTCAAGGTTTATAGTATACTAACTGTAGCAAACAAACTATATTAAGTTGTCTCTCCGTGTTGCGTTGGTTACCTTGAGAAGATATTTTCAAGAAATTTTACACACATACTTCGTATATTGTTTATTCTTACACTCGAAAATTTTCTACCAATTTAGAGAACAGGCGGGACTTTCGCAATAAACATTTAAGAATATAAATTGCACGCATTTCTAAATATATACTAAACTGAAACAAACATTGATATTAAAATAAATGCATAACCTGGATATCACACACTGTTACAATAACACTTAAATACGTTTTTTCTTCTTCTTTTGAAATAAACAATAAGTGAAACGTTATATTGTTTTGTTTTATTTAAATTTCGGACAAAGCTCTCTGTACTAGCCATTCCTAATTTAACAGTTATAGACTAAATGGAGGACAGATAATCAACCCACCCATATCCAGCTCTTGGGTTGCTCTTTTAGCAACGAATAGTATGATTGGCCATAATGTTATGATGTCCCTACAGCTAAAAGGGTGAACATGTTTGGCGATGGAAATTCGAACCAGCAATTATAAGGTTACGAGTTGAGCGACTTACCCATGAGACAGTACAGGACTTGAAACATTACAATACTTAAAGCGTAACAACAGGGTATGCCATTAATAATGATAAGACCTCACTAACTTTTACACATGTTACTTACGATATAGTTGACAGCAACACTCAACATTTTTAATATGAGTAGTGTTACTGGTGATAAAAACAAACTATACAAAATACTACTGACTTATTACTACATCTAGTCTATAAGCACTATTCTGGAATAAAGACTGCAGCAAGTGCTTTGGATATTTTAAGTAATCACGTTGTTTTATCATCTTGTGATCTATACTAGATGTTATATAAAACCGCTTTTCAAATATAACAGGTGTTTACAAAATGAATGTGTTGTCTACTACTATAGTTCTTTCTTTTAAATCATTAAACTACAGAGATGATCACTTGGCCCTTTTGTTGTGATCACTCACCACAAAAGTTGGTTGAATAGTTATCGTTATATAAAGTTCTAGTTTGTAGCTAATGTCTCTAAAGATTTATTCGGACACATTCCGACATTCGCCAACATGATGCCAGTATTCAAAGATTTCTAAAATGACGTCTAAGATACTATTTCAAGTGCTTCCTAATTTTTAACAAAGAAGGTAAACAAGTAGTATCTAATTAGCTGTTAAATCGTGGCTCAGTTGTAAGTTAAAGCAAAGTAACTATATGTTAGAAAAAGAAATGGCGAATTATCAAGTTCAAAAGTAGGTTTGTTTGCTTTTCATTTGTAACACGAAGGAAAGGGAATTCTCCTTATTAAACGATGTTTCGGAAAATTCGATCAATCTTGACAGATTAAAGAAATTCGGAAAAATGTGATCAATCTTGACAGATTAAAGAAAGAAAAATTTATTTTTATCTTAAATATTCTTCAGCAAAGTTAACATAGAGCACGTGGTATACAATTACTGAATATTTTGGCCTACAAGTTGTGTAGTCTTTGAAATAAAGGTCGAACTTGAAATGTTTATTATATAATTTGAGTAAGCAAATATAAAGACGTTATGCATTTAAGATACCAGACTATTAATGTTTAAATATCAGTTTCCTGTGAATGAAATAAATATAACCCTGAATATGTTTTTCACAGAAAAACAAATGTGTTTATTTTACTATTGAAAATGCAGAAAACATTGTAGACGCATTAAGTCGAGTTTATTATTAAATAAAGCTGTTATAGTATCAGAAAACACATAATATTCAGTTTAAATTGTATGCTTACAGCTTTCAATCCCTGAATATCTGTACGTTTAAGAGCTTATGTAATTACAATCTGACTTTATATTTTCTGGTTCCAAGGAAGGATAGGTAACAAATATATGATCGATATCTTTAACATTTCCATTTTACAGAAGTGTTATGTGCCCAATCTAAACTTCAGTTTTCTAGCTTCAAAAAAGAATACATGTCAAATATATTCCTTTTTGTGCGCTAAAACTGTTAAATGTTTAAAAAATCATGTATTTCCTCCTTCCAATAGAGAATAAATTTTAATCAACAGTCAACATTTTCACCCTTTATTTGAAGAAATCCTATTTTTTGAACAGTTTTTTTATATATTTCTAAAACGTGTGTTTATTTGTACGGTTTTTTTATCTCTATTGCAATAATTGTTTGTTTGTTTGTTTTGGAATTTCGCACAAAGCTACTCGAGGGCTATCTGTGCTAGACGTCCCTAATTTAGCAGTGTAAGACTAGAGGGAAGGCAGCTAGTCATCACCACCCACCGCCAACTCTTGGGCTACTCTTTTACCAACGAATAGTGGGATTGACCGTCACATTATAACGCCCCCACGGCTGGGAGGGCGAGCATGTTTGGCGTGACTCGGGCGCGAACCCGCGACCCTTAGATTACGAAGCGCACGCCTTAACGCGCTAGGCCATGCCAGGCCCTGCAATAATTGTCTCGTGCACATAGCTCAGGCTAAACGTAACATAATTAATATTTGTATTTTAAGTAATAATACATAACGAATAGTTGGTTAATCTATAGAATCTCTAATCATTTGTAAAGAGAGTGTTGTGTTATAGTTTTGTATGTGTATTTGTGTGTTTGGTCATTGGTAAATCATTACAGGCACACATACATTACATAAACAGTCACAGAATAACAAAATTGCCTTTATTACGTGATTAAAAGTTCAATATAACATTGATTGGCAGATCATTACAGACACAAAAGCACCAATAAAACTAATCCTATACAACTAACTATTCATTGGTAAATTATTATTTAAAGTACAAGAAGTTATTTAATATTTAGCTTAAATTTTGGGTACTTGACAATGATAACACCAGAGATCAAAACGTCTCGTAAAATAAACAGAAACTTTACAAAATAAATTATTAATAAGCCGGGATTTCTTCAAATAACATTAATAGTGAGAAAACTTAAATTTTAAAATTGTGTTTAACATTTATGCGTGTTTAAAATTTCTAATGTAGGAAGCAAAATGTTAGGCCCATATTTCAATAAGTGAAAAAAACGTTATTTTAAATCCATAAATAATTAACAGCTTGGATAAGATCAAATATATTAAAAACTTTTTAGATAATATGATCTGCACCAAGACCAACTCAAACTGAAGTTTCTAGTGACATAGTCTTCTATCAGCCAAGTTAAGTCGATGATAAAAAACTCACATGAAGATGTTTTATATTAATTTTCGTTAGGGAATTTATCTGGTGTAAAGTTTACTTACACATTCTCAATTACACACTTTTTTTTCACAAAGTTCTATTGGATAATTTTTTACCATCGATTTAGCTGATGATAGCTGATATGGCTAGAAAGTGCAAACTCCAACTGCTTGTGATAACAGTTCTTTTATCTTAGAGGAGCGTATTACAATCTACGAAGTCAAAAAAAAAAAGTGAAAACAACATTACTCTTAGAGCAACCTGAAAAATTGCACATCCTCCTTCTTTCCTATAAATGAAAGAAAGACGTTTGTTAAAACACTAATTATGCCAACCAACAATTGACATTTACTGGTAAAAGCGCAAATTTCCCGATCTCGTCATACAGGTTTTCTGAAATTAGCTAGTAGCTGTTGTAATGCTGTAATCATGTTAGAGGGTTTTCCCCTTAAAATCTGCTAGAAATGTGTTCTATCAAAATTGTCCAACTCAATAATAAAAACATAATCAGTGAATTTCAAGGTTTAACCATTGTTTGCTATTTTACAGTAGAAAATGCACTGAAAAACAGTTATTAATTCTGTGTTCTTTAATCATAAAAACTTGATAAACTTAACACCAGATAAATTACAGAAGTACACAAGACCGAACGTATTATAGTCATGTGATTGCATACCAACTACTTCATTAATTCTCCTACAGCATGATATTCTACACTGAAACCTGTGGCTTTTGATGTTTCAGAAATTCATAATTGCATGCAATAATGCATTAACTTACGTTACCATTAGAAATTTCAAGCGTATTCCCTTTGCTAGAAACAAAGCCCGGCATGGCCAGGTGGGTTAAGGCGTTCCACTCGTAATCCGAGGATCGCGGGTTTGAATCCCTGTCGCACCAAATATGCTCGCCTTTTCAGCCGTGGGGGCGTTATAATGTGACGGTCAATCCCACTATTCGTTGGTAAAAGAGTAGCCCAAAAAATTGATGGTGGGTGGGGATGACTAGCTGCCTTCCCTCTAATCTTACACTGCTAAATTAGGGACGGCTAGCGCAGATAGCCCTTGAGTAGCTTTGCGCAAAATTCAAAAACAAACAAACAGTCTATATAACTCATTGTGTAGTTTTGTGTCTAGCGATAAACAAATTAAAACTTATTTTTGTTTTGTTTTAGTAAAGGCTTAGGAAGCTTTTCGAATATTTATTGTTAAAGACGTTTTGGTCTTTGTGCTAAGGAAACATAGTTTGTGTGCAACAAAGAGACAGGAACGTCATCAGAAAATAATAGATTTCTTAGTTCAGTATTGTTTTCCTTATTTAGATGTTGAAGCACAAACTGAATAACTCTGTCCAATAGTTACTTGATAAGTATGTATAATGGAAACATCGGCAAATAAATGTTTTTATTGTCTTATATATTTTAACATGAAGTGGTCTGTCATGGTCAGGTGGTTAGGGGGCTCAACTCTATTCTAATGTGACGATCAATCCCTCTATTTGTTGGTAGAAGAATAACCCAAGAGTGAGTGGTGATGATTCGTTTTTTCACTGCTAAATTAAGATCGGTTAACGCAGATAGTTCTCATATAGTTTTGCGCATAATTTAAACCAACCTTTACCTAAAGTGTAAAATATTAACTTTATTTATTTTGTTTGTAAATTCACAAATAAAAGTAAAAACAATAAAATTCAAAGTAAACGATAGTATGGGTTTAATTTCGTCCAGAAAATGGTTTTTCGTTTAGTAAAAGAATAACGTCTTCATTGTAACACAGAAGATCACAGAAGATTGGTTTGAAACGTTCTTCAAGCATAAAGGTTTCTTGATTTTCTAACGAATCCATTTTGGTGTTTTTACGTCACTTTTATGCTCACTACCACGGTACCATACGTGGTCAGTTATTGCAGTTTTGGTGAAGACTAGCATTAGCATTATTGGGGGGATTAATCGAGTTTGTGTTTTTGGTGAGTTTATTTATTTTTTATCTATTCATATATGCTTGTGTGTGTACTCTGGCTTTGTCATTTACGAGGTTTCTAATAATATACGAGTCCCGCATATAAAATATATTAAAACTACTTTAAACTACACGTTTTAATTTTGGCTTTTTAAACATGTTACACAAAATCTGTAAACAACAACACCGTCAATATTGTAATTAATTCCACTAATTACCTCTGAGGTCCCTTGTATGCTCCACCTACCAAATACGTAATTTCACTCCTTTGGTTAATTTTCTGCACTGATCAATCAGTTAATTTAATGTTAGTTATTTTATTTTTATTTATTTTTCTCTTATGAAGCATTTAAATTATTTCAGTAATTCATGTTAAAGGCGGGACCTTAATAAACCGGCAAGGAAATAGAGACCTGGGCACTTAAGAGCAGGATCTCGACCAAAAGTAATTTGCGAAATATTTAAAATAAATCGTTAGTCATAAGAAGATTCTTTTAAAATGCTCTAATCAAATGAATAAGTGGAACTACGACGTAGGCTTTTCTTGTCAATTTTAATGAAATAGTCAAATTAAAAATCTGCAAAATACTGATTGTCTTGGCCCCAGCCTGAAACTATTTTAGACAACTGTCATGGTCCCAGCCTGAAATCATTTTAGACAACGACAGATTAGCTCTAAAATGATTCCATGTTTGTTTTATGTATGTCACTAATGCCTAGCTTTCTTTTTTAGTTTATTTATTTGATGGTTTGAGCAAATTACAAGATATGTTTTAAAAAAAGCACTGATATTATGTCTTATTTAACACCCACTCCATCATAAATTGTTCCATGGAAGGAGAAAGCATCCCAGATCATGATGGAACCTCCTCCACTTTGTCGTGTAGAAAATGACTCCTGTGGGATATCCTTATCGTGCCATTAACGTTAGAAGCCATCTGGACCATCCAGGTTCAACTTTTTCTCATCAGAGAACAAACATTCGCCCACTTTTCTACATCCCATGTTTGGTGCTTCTCAGCAAAGTTTAACCGAGTTGTTTCGTGGTGTGGAAGGAAGAGTGACCTTTGAAGACGTTTACGGTTTTTAAAACCTTTCTCTCGTAGATGCCGTCTTATTGTTCTTGAGCTGCATTCTGCGTCCGTAAGGGCCTTAATCTGGTTCGACGATCGACTGGTGTTCTACCAGACAACCCGTCAAATCCTACCGCTCAACGCCGGCGAAATTTTCTTGGGCCGACCACTTGAAATTCTCGTTCCTTATCACTCAGGGTATTTTAAGAAATTTGCAACAACAGTTTTACTACCTCCAATCTCACCAGCAATGGCACGTTGAGAGAGACCTTGCTTTTGCAGCTCGACAATTCTGCTACGCTCAAACTCTGTCACCTTTTTAGCCTTTGTCATGTTTTTACCAAATGAAACGCAGGAGCTGCCAGGAAGAGATGTTTACAACGCTAATGCTTGAACACAAATGACTAAATTTCGTTACGTGTTTACCGATTAACGCTTCGTTTCAGTATGGTCTTATACTTTTGACCAACTAGTATTTAGGCTAATTTCATAATATTCACATTTTCCCTATTAAATCCTGAAAAAAAGTTGTTTATTTTTATTTTCCCTTTTCTTATTTTCATCTTTTGAAGCTCTACTCAAATAAGTGGTTGAGTCCAACAACGAAAAATGCATATTTTTTCTTTATGTTCATTGGCCTTAAGATTTTGGCCAGCAGTGTACATGTATTTATAACAGTACTGTCTGTAGTATGTATTTTGGCCAGCAGTGTACATGCTCCTAATCAGATATACAAACATGGAACTTTATCCTCTGCAACTCAGTTATTCATGTGTGTGAAGTTCCAAACACACATCTACCACACCTTTAGTCAGATCACTCACACTCTGGTACATCTGATAAATATTGTCCTAGCATGATAGTCGCACATTTATACATGTAAACTTTTATCCAAAGAATGGTTGATGTATTGTGCAGAGTTGTTATTTTCATATATCGACTTTCTAGAGCTTAAATTGCTTTCTATTATTTAATTTACGTCCAGTTGAATATAACGCCACGTCACCTCTCTGATGTAACAGTTGTCTAGTTTTGTGCTTAACTGCAAACAAACAAATCTTAGCGCCACATGTTTGTTACAAATGAATTATTGTTACAATTATGCTGTTTATATTATATAAACAATAGAAATGATTGTTCACACAGACAATCCAGAGCTGTGTGATACCACACTAGGAACTGTGGCTCTGATCTGTCAATACCACACGTAAATGTTATCTTCTTGTCTCTCTAATCTGCTACTGCAGTCAAAGTCACACAACGAAAGATAAAATTCCAGCGTGCCTCTATCTTGTCTGTTTATGACTTTTCTTCTTTGTTTACAGAGAGTATGTCTTTTTCTCTTTGTATCCGTGTTCGATTTGTTTTTCACAAAACATTTTCTGAATCTTTGGCTTATTGCGGATTATTTATAACTCACCTATCAAAAAACAGCGTGCCTTAGTGTCATAGTACAAAGGAAACTTCTTCAAACTCATCAAAAAATCATTTAATATCACTAACAAATAACAAATATGTTCTTACAAAAATCACTTGGATATATTTTCGAATAATACTTTGAGGCTGTTTTATGTTGCTCAACGATTTAATAAAATATTAGTACTTTAGATTTGTTCACTTCTGAACAAACAACACTTTTCATTATAACTGACAATTTACTTCATTTTTATTTTCTATCTTTAAGCATACATAACCTACAGTACTAAACTGAATTAGATTTAATTATTTGAATAAACCGCCAGTTATTAGTTTAACTGATACTTTCTACCTTCGGGTGTGCATAGAGTATTATATAAGCAAGTAATAGTTATCTGTATATTTCTCTATCTGTTGTATTTCAAGACCGAATATTTATAATTTTAATGGAAAATCAGAATGTATGTCAGTAAGCAGCTTAAACATTTAATTCGTTAATATTCTACAAATTTATTTTGGATAACAAGCGTGAATTATGGTATTATGACGCCATACTGCTGTGTTTAAAATCCATGAGATAAAACTGATTCGTACTGACACACGTACATTCATAAGTTTTTATGTTACACTACTGGCTGTCATGCTTATTTATTTTTAGCATCGCTGAGCCACATAATGCACATTTGAAAACAGAAGTTGTAATGAAATAAATTCGTGAAGTATTTTTCGTTTTAATGATCGTACATAACAATCATCACAGTTTTCATTTAAGAAAGGTATTTTTGGTAATAAAAAGGTTTTACTAACTACAAAAGGAAGTATGAAACCAATCCTACAAAAACAACAAAAGAATGAAACCCCTTTTCAACAGATTGACGGAACAGTAAAATCGTAGTATCTTCGAGATACTAACGTAATGCACATGCAATTGTATATATATATATATATATATGTACTTTATTTGATAGAATAAATATGTTATAACTCTATAATAATACTACCTCCTTCAGAAGTCTAAGAGCTTACAACGCTAAGAATGAAGTTTGGATACGTGGGGTGAGAAGAGGAGAGATTGTGTAGCTTTTACTTAACAACGAACAAACAGACTTTAATTTGATAATTAGCTATTACAATTAGAACAATAAAAAACACAAAAGTGGTTCTGCCATTATGTGTCATCAACAACGTTCAGATTCAATGTTATCTGTCTCGAGTATTATTGTATTAAAATTGTATGATGTTTTTGAATAGCGACTTTCTTTTATTCGTAAGTGATCTTATATTAAATTAATGTGATTAATATTTATTTGATCGCTTCCTAAAGCAATTATTACAAATATTTAAAATCAAACCGTTTCAAACAACTCGTCAACTTTTATTAGCTTCCTTTTTGCTTTTCTCGACGAAATTTTAAGCAAACACCATGTTGACTTCCTTTCTAAATATGGTGTGAAAAGAATATATTTAAGATTAGCTGACAAACTGTGAAAGAACCGTCCAAGATTATATGTCTAGATCAGAAAACATCCGACCTAACACCTACATGAAACCTGTACAGCTTTCAAGGCACGGACCCAGAAGATTAGTTAAGACCCACCCTTCATTGTTATGCAGCTAATTGATTTACCTTTACATTGTATGGGTATGTGAAAAGTGCACATTTTAAGTAGTAATTATTGAACAATAAAGTGCTGTATAAGATTAGTTGTGGCTATCCTGTTTTATATTGCTTTACATGATGTGTTTATTGTTACTTATATTTGCTTCTTTTCAGTTTACATAATTGGATAGTTTTTCCCGCCTTCTTGTTAGATCGACAAACGCAACGTTTTTATTTATAGTTTGAAATTTTAAGATGGTACTTTAACGCAACAATGTTTCGAACCATACTTTCAAGAAAAGCCTAAAATATTCCTGGCTGAATGTATGACAACAGTAATATTAGTTACTGTATCTTGAGTAATAAAATCAATACTGTAATTTTAATAACCAGTTCATCTTTAGGTAATTGGTACGTTTAACCTGATAGGCACTTCTAAACAGGTAGGTCAGAGACTTGAATATTCAAACATAGACATCCCTAATTTAGAACTGCTGACCAGAGAGCGAGCAATAGTCAGCAACATCCGCCAGTTATCCGGTAACTGTCAACCAAATAGTGGTTTTGATTATCATGATTATAACATCCCCACAGCTGAAAATGTGGAGCGTGTTTAGCGACATATCAACAACCAAATCTTAAACCTTTTGGCTTACATACAGGCATGCAAACTACAAAGCAATTTCCGGCCTTATTTAAATTGCTAGTATATGTGGTTTTCGTAAGGACTTCTTCATTTTTCAAACAATGTAATATAGAGTAATTAACCTCTTCTACTCATATTAAATGTTCTCTGACGAGCACCTTGCACGAAATATGTAGGTAGTTTGGTGAAAGACTATAAGCACTATGGTTCCAAGAATTTCCATATTTTTAACCGCAGCACAGCGGCTCACAAAATGTTTGTTTTTGCTGTTTTTCACATACTGCCAGCTCATATCTCCATTTCTTGACCGATTGGAGGCCTAATTGTAGCTGCGGCTATTGAGGATTCCTTTTGTTTTATATATATACACAGATTAAGTCATAATGTACACGATCATATTTTCTGACCTTTGTCAATGGGATATTTAAGGCCATTAATTACTCTTGAGAAACGATGGGGTGAAGTCGTTACAGACAATTTTATCACCACAACATCTTCTTAGACTTTGATCACCTAAACATCTAGTAAAACGAAAAAAAAAAAAGGGGGAAATGCATAATGTTTTGTGCTTCAGCTAGAATCCTAAATACAATTTACAACTTGAAGCTCTTTATTATTTTTTAATGTTTGTAAATAAGCACAGAGCGGATTTACAACGCTAGAAACTAGGTTTCGATACCTTTGGTGAGCAGAGCTTTTTGCTTAATTACAAATAAACCAACAAACAAAAGACAACAGTGGTTCGCTAATAGTTTTCGAAGAAGGTACTAAATATCATCACGATCATGTTGTATAAGTACTAACCATGTCGGGAAGAGGGAGTGTTAGTATTCATGCTCACGCTGCGGGTATTTCGAGTAATAGCAAATACATCTTCTAGAAACTTCTCCCTTCTCAACGATGCTTGCAAAATATCAACTATATTACGTATTTTCGAATTTCGCGCAGAGCTACACGAGGACTATCTGCGCTAGCCGTCCCTAATTTAGCAGTGTAAGACTAGAGGGAATGCAGCTAGTCATCACCACCCACCGCCAACTTTTGGGTTACTCTTTTACCAACGAATAGTGGGATTGACCGTCACATAATAATAGCATTTTTAAGATATAATAGGCTTTTTAATGTATCTTTATAAAGTTCGGAAAAATGTATCTTTCTTGGAGTTTCAAATACAAATACTAGTTAGGTTTGTTTGTTGTTGTTTTTTCAATAAGAAGTGAAAAGTGCATTTCACATTCTAAAATACCATTTAGAAAACAAAGTAATCTGAGTTTCAATGTTGTGGTGGAATGTTTAAAAAAAATCACTGAGGAATCGCTGAGGTATTCCAGTTTACTTTTTTACTTTCTACTCTGTAGAATAAATATATCTTCATTTTAAACACAACTTTAGTCGCTATATTCAGTGTCATTTTGTTTCAAATTGTACAAAAATCCCCACAAAGCAACACTATGCCTTTTACTTTAAAATGGAGAGTTGTGTTCGTTTGTTTGTTTTGAATTTCGCGCAAAGCTACACGAGGGCAATCTGCGCTAGCCGTCCCTAATTTCGGAGTTTAAGACTAGAGGGAAGGCAGCTAGTCATCACCACCCACCGCTGCCAACTCTTGGGCTACTCTTTTACCAACGAATAGTGGGATTGACCGTCACTTTATAACGCCCCCACGGATGAAAGGGCGAGCATGTTTGGTGCGATCGGGATTCGAACCTGTGACCCCCAAATTACGAGTCGAACGCCTTAACACGCTTGGCCATGCCGGACCCTAGTTGTGTTCGTGTTTTAATTCTAAATTAGCTTACAACAATTATCAACTGCCTTTTTAGTAAGTATATATAGACGGATGAATACGCTATATTTAAAATAGTTTTGAATACGAAAATCAGCAAGTCACATGACAATTATATTTAATAAAAGGTCACGGTAGAATGGCAGTTATCTAACAATAGGCAATGTGATGTCATTGAATATTGATCACTTTTAGTAATGTCATGCCATTGAATATTGATCACTTCTGAGAAAGGTTTGCAAAATATTCTTACATCACATAACAAAAGTTCAGATCAGAGATTTAAAATTTCCTATATGGGAATATCTCTTATATATAATAAAATTTGAAAAAAAAAAAAGATTATATTTATCAACTCGGGGACCCAGAACTATACAAAATAAAAATAAAAAATGCAACAAACCATACCCCAGTCATGGTACGCAAGTGATATACATTGTAACAGGTGAAAAAAACCACAAAACGAGGTTAGAAACAAAAGCTATCTACGTGTTCCATACATTGGTTCCCGACATACTGAAAATATATTTATCTGAAAATGGCGCAGATAGCCCTCGAGTAGCTTTGCGCGAAATTCAAAACAAAAAAACATATCTGGAAATGAAGCCAATAAGATATGGATTCACTAGGAGTAAGCTTCCGAGTTATATTTCCCGTTCAACCGTCACATACCTCAAATAACTGAAGAACACAAAAATATTTGTGCTGTTCCATACGAAGGCTTGCCGGAATAGTTGCCAGACGCATCGTCTGTCAATGTGTGTACAATTAAATGTTGAAACGGGCGCAGGTAAACCGTAGCTCTCAAACATTTGCTTGACTATACAAAGCATCAGGAAGTACCTTTTGTACTTTTGACACAACGGCCTTAGTTTGTAGCATTTTGCAATGGAAACTACGTTGCAAGATTGTTATAAAGATGCATGATCGTCAAATAGATCATCGAATGCTGGGACATAACTGTAACGACGTGTTGGAGAGCCAAAATCGTTTTAATATAACTTACTAAACACCGGTATTATAAATCTATCGATTCTTAAAAATAAGCTAAATAATATATAAATGCAAATTATCTAAATAATAAACGCGAATCAATATAGTTGGTCGTTTGTTCCAGGAATTAAAAGTCGTTTTTTATTCTATTCTGATATACTTCATTGTCACTGACAGTAAGAAGTTTCATAATAACATACTAGTACAGAAATGTCCAGAACCAGGAATCTCTACATAAAATAACATGGAAATACATCTGTTTGTCTGGTGATAACCTAGAGTATTGAAAGACCTTCCTCGCCCTTCAATTTCAAAGATGTTTAGCATGTTGGGAAAAATGTAACTAAGGATAAGAAATTCTCCTTCTGTTTTTTTTTCTTAGAATAATAAACATTAAATTGTTTGTTTTAAATTTTGCAAAAAGCTATACGAGGACTATCTACGTCAACTGTCCCTAATTTAGCAGTGGAAGACATGAGGGAAAGAAGCTAGACATAATCTCCCACTCCCAACTCTTAGGCTTTTATTTTATTAACGAATAGTTGAACTAATCGTCAGATTATAATGGTCCCACAGTTGAAACACCCTAATCATCTGGTCATCCCAGACTCAATAATCATTAAAAGTGCAATAAAAATACATAAAGGTACCAAAAGGAAGACATGACGTTTTCAACATTCTATCACTATAAAGTTAGCTGAGAAGTCCATCCCCACCCCTTATAACCTTCTTTATGCCATTCTGTATCAAGTTTGGTGCTTTTTGATCAAGAAATGTGGAAACGTATAATGAACAGATGGCTGAAAGGTGCGAACAAACAAATAAAACTTATATGTCAGATGAATTTTCTGAATCATAACGTATTTACTTGTAGTGTACACAACCCATTCAGTGGGAATAATATATTAACAAAATAAGTCACAATGTGGTTTGATTTTTGTTGTGGTCATGTACCACCAAACTGTGCAACTACTATCTTTCGCTAAGATTTTAAGAATTAAAAAAATATTTGTCTGAAGATCCAAATTCAACAAAAGAAATTGAGTTTTATCTACTAACTACCTCATACTTAACATACAATATATGCAGTAGCACAAGGTGGACATTTTTCTCATGCTTATGTCTACCGGTACTTATCAATCAAACATTCACTTACGAGGGACGTCAGCACTTATGCGTGTATTTACGTATCCACAAGTGTAATCAGATTTCCGGTAGAAAAAAAAAAAAAAGTCGTTAAAATCTTTGCAAATGTTTTACATGCAAATGAGCAAAAGCGCTACTAATATACCCTGAAACGAGAGTACGAACTTCAAATAGTTTATAGCCAATGTTTGTACTGCTTCGATCTTTTTTTTTTCATTTTCATAAACAAAGAATCATTTGCATAGAAATAAGCCATCGAAATATATATTTTTCTGTTATTTTTACGCAACTCAAAATATTTAAGTATCTTGGGAACTTACAGAAATGTAATATTTAACTAGTCAAGCATAGATAACGTATACTTTGCTGAGACACAGTACAAAGTAGTGTATATATTATATATTGCAGAAATGTGGTATTATTTTTGGAGATAAACACACACGTCGTATTTACGTATGGTCGCATGGACTTAATATTGACAGACTGACTCATAAATTGAAAAGCAGCACCATTTCCTTAGATAATGTTATGAGTTACCTCTTTTTTTTTTAATCTGTGAAACAACAATAGATAACAATATGTGTTAGATATGCATTAACTATTTGTGTCATTTTTCATCTTAGAAACTGTAGGAAGTTACTTTTACTTTATATTTCCCGGACTTTTCGGGCACAAGCAAACAAATATGAAATTGTCTGACTGAAACAAAAATACACTGGTTTGTTTGTTTTTAATTAAGTTACACAGTGAGCTATCTCTTCTCTTCCCATCACAAGTATCGACACACGGTTTCTAGTGTTGTGAGTCCACAACACTACCGTTATGCCACTTACGAAAATGTGTAAAAAATGGACGGGACTTAACAATACTAAACACATATATATACAGTTTATTTCCTTTATTGGGGGGTTACACACATTACAGGGATCGCAGTTTATTTCTCTTATTTTGTTTTGCTCATGAATAACTTTGCCATATAAAGATAATTTATAATTTATACAACAGTATCAGAGCGTCGCAAAAATTGAAGAATATATGGAGGAGATATAGAAAGGGAAAACTTCATGGCAGAGGCACTGTGTGGCCCACAAATTGTTCCCCAGTACTCAAAACAGAAATGATCATTGATAATATCAAAGTTTGGAGATGCAAATTGCTCTAAGATAATTTTACAGTATGGCAAACATAAATGCAAAAGCGATTCAACAGTTACTGCTTTTGCTGGTAACCAGATTAATGGAAGGATTCCTTTAACATAATGTAAGATATAACATAATATTTATTGGTCCATCTAGGCTGTCACATCAGCTAAACTAAACCTATTGACAATAATCTCACATCTAGCCCTCATGATCCATATATTTATCAAACCAGTCCGAAGACCAATTACATTGTTAGAGAAATAAAATTGTTTTAGTTGAAAAAAACTTCTACTCTGCCAAAAAAAAAAATTATGTTGGTTCCTCCTAATCGGTCCGGCATGGCCAGGTGGTTAGAACGCTCAACTCGTAATATAAGGGTCGTGGATTCAAATCCCCGTCATACTGAACATGCTCATCCTTTCAGCCGTGGAGACGTTACAATGTGACGCTCAATTCCACTATTCGCTAGTAAAAAAAAAGTAGCCCAAGAGTTGGAGATGGATGGTGATGACTAGCTGCCTTTCCTTTAGTCTTACACTACTGAATTAGGACGGCTTGCGCAGATAGCCCTTGTGTAGCTTTACTCGAAATTAAAAACAAACAAATCACCTAGTCCTACCATTCTCGTCATTTAGTGTGGTAAAAGATAATGCATCAACACTATAAATTTTCTTTGAAATCTTAAAAACCTCGATTAAATCCCTTCTTTTGTCAATAGAAGACAACTTCATATATCGTAATCTCTCCTCGTATGACGACATTTCCATCCCAAGCATCATTATAGTAGCCCTCCTCTGAACCCTTCCCATCCATTCAATATACCTTCTTGGGCAAGGAACCCAGCATTGAACACAATACTCCAAATCTGACCTAATTAGTGACAGATACAATGAAATAATAATCTCTTTAGTCTTTTATTCATTGTATTTGTAGATACAACCTAATATCCCATATTTCCTACCACTAGCAACAGTCTGCTTCGATGCCTTAGGCTTAGGAGATTGATTTACATCAATATCCTTTCCTTTCAGAATGTAAAATTATTTACATCCAAATTATACTTATAATTCAAATTATGATAACCCACATACATTAAGTTGCATTTATTAAAAATTAAAACCCAAGTGTCTTTTATTTGCCCATATGATTAAATGATCTAAATCATTTCGTACAGCAGCAGCATCATATTTACAGCCAGCAATAGCGAAGACCTTGATAACATTAGCTAATTTAAGTAATTTATTGTCTATTGGCCATCTATGTTCTTATTGCAAATGAAAAATGGTTCTAAGACTGTATCCTGAGGTACACCTCTGGCAACATTAAGCCAGTTTGACTGATCTCCATTTGTAACAACCCTCTACTTTCTTCCATCCAGCCACTTTTCTATATAATTAGCTAACGTACCCCACATATCTTTAAATATAATTTTATGCGGCGCCTTGTCAAATGCTTTCGGAAAATCAGATATATCTAATATACAATCTTACCATCATCTACATAAGCAATAACCTCTTTCAAATAGCGTCAAAAGATTTGTAAAACAACATTTTTCCCTTTATGAAATAATTTTGAATACCAAATAAAATTTTAAACTCTGCTTTTCAGATTTTTAAAATCTTGTCCCACAACCAATATAAGACTAACTGGCCAATAATTACTGGGACAATTTTATCACCTCTCTTGGAATAAGGAGTTAGATTAGCTAACTTTTAATCCTCTGGTAGCTGTCCACCATTCAAGGACTGACTAAAAATAGTAACAAGTGACTCACATATCCAATCTTGGATCCACCCTCTCATCCATTTTTATATTAGACGTTAACAATAAATTTAAAATAGCAATGTTCCTATTGGGTTCCATGATTACTTGGTGAAGAAAACCATCTTGAACAGAACTTCTTTGAAATACAAAGTTATAGATAATTTAATATGAATAGCAATATAAAGATAAGGAGAAGAGTTTCTTTATATGTAAAATGTCAGTTACATTGTGTTTAAGTAGAGGGTATCAAACATAATAGAAAATAAATTAATTTCATTTGGGTTTCTATTAGAGAACATAGAGCAAAAAGATTTTTATTCAGAATTTATCACAGACCATTAGATAACAGTGATAAAACTAACTAGAAACTTAACAGAACTACTTCTGTATTCAGTTCCTATGATATATTTTCTGTGCGTCTTATTTTTCTTATGTTTAGTTTATCCTGGCTTTCATCAAGTTCTATTTCTGATTTAAAAGTTCAAATACGGGTAACTTAATAGCACTTGCAAACAAGCCAGCACCTTTCTTAGCCAAATGTAAGTCTTCCCTTCCAAAAAAGATGTCTTCTCCCATTGAAATGATTCCACATATCGAACCAGCTAATCGGCTCATATTTATCTAAACCTAGCATACATTCCTTGTGACCTAATTTTATCTCCACAGTTAATTCGCAGCAGTATGCTTGATGCAATTAAGTTATTTTAATACTATTATTGATAATATTTATATGACCTTTAGCTTTCGTCTTGCAGTCTGTCACGTTTAGTCATGTAGAACTGATAAATATTGCAAAAATAGAAGAAGAAAAAGACACGAGAAATTATAATCCACTGTACCGAGCAGAAGATCAATATATTCATGATTAAAGTAAATAAAAGTTTTATTGTTAGTGTAGAGACTTATACAAAATATTACGCTGTGTTTAATTTTCTGTCATTATTATTCTTTCTTTTCAAAAACTTATATATATCATTTTCGTGAAATTAGAAGTTATAATGATTATGCAAAAATATTCAGAGAAATTCATTTTAATCCCTAAAGAGGAATAATATTCTTGAAGTAAAGCTTGTATGTGACTAGATATTGATTATTTTTTAAATTGTATGACGTATTTAAAACTAAACTGATTGAATAAGAGCTTCTCTAAGCAAAGTATCTTCACTAAAAAGAATATAAAGGTTCATAAGATTTTGAAAAATTGCAATTTAATTTTTGTGATTAGTTTAGTATTTGATTCAACTTAATCTAAATGTTACTTTGGAAACTTCGTTTATCCTTTCGCCAGTATATAAAAAAATTGTATTTTATAGTAATGTTAGTCAAAATTATTTCCGTGGATTAAGTACATCTAATAACGTCTTTATATAAAGTTATTCCATTCTTTCATCAATAGAATTTTCCTTTTCCTTAAATATTTACTAATGAAGATGGCCCGACATGGCCAGGTGGGTTAAGGCGTGCGACTCGTAATCTGATGGTCGCGGGCTTGAATCCCCGTCGCACCAAACATGCTCGCCTTTTCAGCCGTGGGGGCGTTATAATGTGACGGTCAATCCCACTATTCGTTGGTAAAAGAGTAGCCCTAAGAGTTGAAGGTGGGTGGCAATGACTAGCTGCCTTTCCTCTAGTCTTACACTGCTAAATTAGGGACGGCTAGCGCAGATAGCCCTCGAGTAGCTTTGCGCGAAATTCAAAAACAAACAATCTTTCATCAACCATAGCTGCGCTAGACCTTAATTTTGTTTTTACTTTCCCTCAGTTGACGAAGCACATTGAAGTGCAGTAAAACATCAAAAACTGATGATCTGTTTGTGCTTTTTTTAGGCTTCTCTCTTATTATATACATCCCCATACTAGAAATAAACTTCTAATGAACACACCATAAAAGTAATTAACAAATTAATCTAAACGTTTGAAGTTTCATCCATTTACCAAAACCATTCAAAGCAGAAAAGTTAGTAAAAAATCAAAACTTATATTTATTAAACTTGACCGTTCTTTAAATGAACGTTGTAAATGATTTGGTTTTGTGTATGTTTTTTTTTCAACCAGAACATAGCTCACCAACTTGAAACCACGTTATTCGTAACTATATGTATAATATACTTATACATATATATATAAGGTTATGTTATCACCGTTAAATAGGACTTTTTTTATACAGTGATTGCAATGTACGTTTACTGTCTTTTTTTAATACAAAATTGAACATTTTTAAATTTGAAACGTTTTTTTTTTTGTGGTTGAATAGTATGTTGATTAAAAGAAATATATTTAGCTCAACAATGTACCAATTATTTATTTCTTTTGTTAATTTTGTGCAAAGCTACTCGAGGGCTATCTGTGCTAGCCGTCTCTAATTTAGCAGTGTAAGACTGGAAGAAAAGACAGCTACTCATCACCACCTACCGCGAACTCTTGAGCTGCTCTTTTACCAACGAATAGTGGGATTAATCGTCACATTATAACGTCTCCACGGCTGGAAGGTCGAACATGTTTGGTGCGACAGGGATTCGAATCCGCGTCCCTCATATTACGAGTCGAACGCCTTAACCCACCTGACCATGCCGGGTCTGTACTGATTAGTATGTATTTGTAACAGAATGAAAATACCAAATATTTAGTTTAGTAATATAAATTTACATTAAGTAATACATTATCCATAGGTTACGAATTTACAGTTATAACATTGAAATTTGAACACGTTTTATGATATTTAAAGGTAAAAACTAAGAAAATAAAACTCCAAAATGGTTATCGTGTAAGCTGAGCACATACATATGAGTTCTAAGCACATCAGTACCCAATATAAAATCATGAATATCAACAATACACAAACTATTCAAGAAATATTATACATGGGATAAGATTAACACGGACAACACAGTAATATCAAGCAAAATATATAAAAATCAAATGAAGTATTTATTCATACAATAAATATTACTGAAGTTTTAAGTAAACACAGGTTTGATCAGGTTATAAGCATATCAACAGAAAACAAAGACAACAGTTAGATTTATGACAATACCAAATTTTGAAATTAGACCAAAGTTTTAATATAGTTTACCACAGTTCTTAGATTACCTGACCAAAGTTATCATTTCTGTTATGCATATTCAAAGAAAATAAACTTTGATTCATACTAATTTTTATAAGTCTGTCTATCACCCCTTGAAGTGAGATTAATGTCATGAAAAACCAAAAAACATTAACCTTACGTGAAAACTGTTGAGCTAAGAAACCTTTATCAAAACATTAGCAAGAACTTATGACCTTCATAAATCGAAGTTACAAGGACGTCACTAACTATATGAACGATATTTAAAAAACAAACTAGAAAGTTTTACAGAATGTTATTTACTAAATATTTATTTTTACTAAAGGGTGATATTGATATTTTTTGTCGATTGAAGCATATCAATAAAGCAACCATATAAGTACGTAAATGTACCTATGGTAATGAAGAAAATAAGCAAATACACAATACTGTGTTTTGTTATAACTTTAAATTATGTTGTTATGTAATTATACTAAAACCCTGACCCCATTTTTAAAACCTTATTACTAAGAAACTGGAATATGTTTTGAAATATTACACTATATCTGACAATGATATAGAAAATACAAATGGACTATATTCCTTTCTGTGTAGTAAGCCTTGTATATTTCATCATTATTAACATTATTTTATCGGGTGGAAACTAGAATCTAATTAAAAATGGAAATACACTGGCGATAGTAATAAACATAGTGTTTGTCATTCAGATTGAACTTACATATTCTACTGCCTTCCCCCTCCCAGTGGCACAGCAGTATGTCTGCGGACTTGTAACTCTAAAAAACGGGTTTCGATAGTTTCTGATAGTCAGCTGTGTAACTTAAGTATAAGCAAACAAAGATCTTCTACCATCAGCTATCTGTAAAAATAAATTTCGGAAATAATCTAACAAAACGAATTATGCATAAGTTTTAATAATGTCAGATATATATGTGTGTGTTCTTATAGCAAAGCCACATGGGGCTATCTGCTGTGTCCACCGAGGAGAATCGAATTCCTAATTTTGGCGTTGTAAACGGCGAACAATGTCATCTGAATAACATAAACAACCAAAACATCATATATGATATAAGTTACGATAATGCGTAATAAACAGTATACACGAAAAAAGAAAGCATAATGCGTGATATAAGCTACACAAATGTCATGTTAATAATACCCACAAACAAAACGTCACGTGTAATAAAAGTTACGATAATCTAAAATAAATAATATATAGAAAGAAAAAATTATCATCTGTGATGTAAATTACAAGTAATGTGTAATAATTAATATACATAAACAACCGTACAATGCGAAATATAAAATAATTTTCAACTGTTGCCATGACAATCCTATCCGTCATTGAATATTATTTTCTTAAAGCTCAGTCTAGACAGTAGTTACAGTTTCAATAGCTGTACATACGGCAAAGCTACTAGTGCTATCTTTCACTGTCCCTACTTCTGAATTAGCTGACCAGAGAGAAGACGGCATTTAAAGGAAGGTCCCTCTTATAACACACATACATAGCTTAAACTACTGGAAATATTTAGTGCTATTACATGGATTCGACAGCTTCGAAATCCAGAGCTCTTCCATTAATAAGGGAAACCTGTGTCCTTCATAGTTTGAGAACTATCCTAAGTAAATTCAATAAACCCGGCTAAACTTACAACTTATGCTGCCTTGTGATAAGAACACATAAGGTTAACAGTCTGAAGTTTCTCCCGTTAATTGAGAATAAAGTGTAATAATACAATATTGAGTTAAATAGTTGCATCAAGATATACTTTAGCATATAAAGGTTTTACAAATAACGTATCATTGAATATTTTATGACTAGTATATACTATCATAACCTTTTAATAAGAAAATTGACTTGTATTCTAGATATGTAAATTACCACTTTCAAATATTATTTTCAAGAATTTGATTGATTATGCTACTATATCGGATATTACGTGCCGAATATTTAAATTCAGCATCAAAGAATTACTGAAGCATATCGAACTTTAGAAGAACGATGTCCTAGGTCCATTTCTGACAATGGAACTATCACACCGCTCGTGCTCCTCTTTCTAATGATCGTGGTTACGTAATATCGTCTGAAACCATCATTTCTATTAAAACAATACTCTTATAAGGATAACTAGACCATTCTTAGATCACACATCTTGACATTTTTTTCCACGAGCCTTTCACTCTACGGACACGTCTGTTTATTAGCAGAATAAAGGCCAAAAGCAGACTTCACAGATATGTGGTCAAGTGGGGCAGCTGCAATTTCAGTTTTTTGGTCATAGTTCTCATAAAAATAACTATTAATTTCGAAATCTGACTAGACCATTGTAAACTTCAGACCCTTGTTTATTACATTTTTTAACAATGCCACTAGATATCTTGTCTTCATCGCAATGGATTTATGACTTGGAAGATTTTCTTCTGTAGTCATAGTCTTCTACTTATAGATGACGGTTGGAAAATTACTTCGGAGCAGTTGCTTTAGTACACGCTCTGCATTAATCAAAACTTTTAAACTTTCCTCCTTTGAAATCTTTCATTTTTGTTTCTTTACCTTTAACGATCTCATTACTTGAAGTATCATTTTCCCTAAAATTGCTTTGTTGAATAGTCGAGTTTAACTATGAACAACATATATAAATACTAAATATGTCACTTGTGGTGCGAAGATTTTTACCTAATGTGACATGCCACTGTTTTAACGTGTGCAAATCATTCTAATAACATTTTATTAACTGTGTCTTCAATTGCAAAATAAAAGTTCTTCTTTGCAGGTATCTAATTGATTAATTGAATCTGAAATGTACACACATGGCAACAAATTGACAAAATTTATTTTTCCATATACACCCTAAAATTTTTTAGCTTTAACCATACAATAAAAATAAAGTTGCCACTTTCTACAATTTTTAACCATCACTGTAGTTAAAACGGGAAATAAATTGAAAGACCTCTGCAGACGTAAGGGCTGTTTAAAATTTTGTAAATGAGTTTGTTACACAACTCTGATTTGAAATGCAAACGTTTAGCAGATATTGATTAGAGAAACAAGAAGCAAGAGTAACAGGAAACTAACAAATTATCTGAAAAGCGACAGTCAGTTGTCCTTCCTTCTAACTGAGCGATACCTGAAAGGGCTTAGGTTGAAGTATTTACGTTCTGGTGGCTGATGCTAAAGTATAACTTAAATTATCATTATAGTTTAGGAATAAATAAATAGAAATTAACTTCTGTTAGTTGATTGTTTTTCTCCACGCGGTATATTTCAAAATTACGGTTGACTCTGTATGGATCCTGGGTGGGGATCTTTAACCTGGACGTTTATTAAACATATGTATAATATGCTGTTTAGCTTTGAATCTCATAATTTATTTTACTTTCATTTACCTCAAGAGTATAGCAGATTAGTAGACAAGAATCTAACTCTGAATTATAGAAATATATAATAAAATCTTAGTTCTCTGGACATCCAAAATGTTAATATTAAGCTTCCTACGACCTACTCTGAGTGCTAAATAGGATAAAAAATTTAGCAAAATTTTCCATCTTCATTCAAATGTTTATCGTAACAATCACTAAATGATCTTCAGAAAGCTTGTAGAAAGATTTAGATTTTTTGTGGTTTTTTTCTTTCTCTTGACGTAAAAAAATGTAGTTTCCATTAAATCTTTGATTTCTCGACTAAATGAAATAAATACTTTTTTTTTCGATGTGAGTAAGACAACACTTAGCTTAGTGAAGAACTAAAAACAGCTTGTCCTACTTCTGCTTTCAGACAGGAAAAAAACAAACTTTAAGCACAAGTAAAGATTCTCTCTGGCACTCTTTAAGATTCAAAACATTTGTGCGAAACTAGAGTTGGGGAAGCGTATAAAAATGTCAAAGCTGACAAAACCCATCTTTTTTAAACTAAATTTTTAAGGAATTTTTTTCCCACTCTAATTTTGTTTTAAGCGCAAACCTACATAATGAACTACCTGTACTTTGGCCACCGTGTACACGAAAACCTAATTCATAGCGATATAATCCCTCACACTTACTCCCGAACTACTGGCGGGAGACCTGTTTCATAAACAGAAAAAACACAAAAAGTGTACCTTTATTAAAAAAAAAAGACATTTTTGATCACACGTATCATCAAAGTTAATGAAGGGTACAGAGTAATTCTCCCTCCACCTTCACTCCTTGGTTCTCTTTAGCATGACAAACCTTGCTAAGTTTGCTTCCATAATAAAACGAAGTTGTTTAAAAAAACATAGCTGAAATTTTAGCACAGACCACACTGAAAAGTTGCTAAGTTTTAATCATTTTTCCACAATTTTCAGAAACAAATAAGATCTCTCTTATTAAAACTGGATAGGGTTAGCATAAACAGTTTATATGCGTTATATTTTCTATAGAGAATGCTAAAATTATTAGTTAATGCAAATTCTTAGTCGAAAAATTTATTATATATTTCTTCACTCTCTGCAAGTTTATATTGCGTCATGGCGAGCAATATTTTATGGTAATTGCGTTAGTTTTTACCTTTATTAATCTAGATAATATCACAGATAACTTTGATTTCATACTTTTGTACAATAGTAGATAGCTACAACATACAAGAGACGAAAGGGAAGGCCTGATTTTGTCGAGTTATTAATATGTAGAATACAGCAATCGTTCTGGAGCGTAATGTCTTTCACTTAATGTACCGCGTGTGAGTGAAATTACAGAAAACATTTTCAGTTTAATAATAATGTGCAGACTCTTCTGTGGAACATGTTCTCTTCCAGACTTATTGTCAATCACGTTTATGTATCTGATATTTTCCTACTTTTATCTCAATAGTTTTCATCTCTTTCTTAATGTTCATGCTTTCACATAACGATATTTTTTTTTTTTTGTTTTAAGCGTACATAATTTGAATTAATTTCACATTCACCTTTAAAAAGATGACCTCTCTATAGGCCAGACATATGGACTGAAATATTCACGCGTTACTACTGCTATTGTTATTTGTTTTCAATTTGATCTTTAATACATACTCATCCAAGTTTAGTCGCTTGTACGATGACTTTCAGTATACCTTTCAATCATTTTTTCGTAAATTTGGCTCACTTTGCCTGATTTAAAAACAATGAAAAAGCATGCTTTTTTGTGCCTAATGATTGCTGGGTCCTTGATAAAATGACTTTATTATCTAACCAACTGTTTTCTCAATACAAGGGCTGTCTTCTAGTACCTAATTGGTTGGGTCCTCTGTACAATGGTTACTTCTATTAATTAACTAACTATCTCCTTGATACAAAGAATACTTTCTTTTACCTATTTGCCTTGCTCCTGGATGCATGGTTTACCTTCTAGTGACTAGTTAGCTAGGTCCTTGGTACAAGGGGTGTCTTCTAATACCTAATTCTAGATACAAGGGGATGTTGTTTTCTGTTAGATTAAATACACTTCAATCAGACATTTAAAAAAACATATACACATCTTATTACGTTGTTTGGAAAAGCTGATGTTTCAAGTTTTGGGTCTACATTAAATCTTGGATTCAACAATATTGATTCTAGGTATATGTTAAAGATTTTAAAAGTTTGTTTAGTAGTGTGTTTAATAGCAATTATTGAACAGTTGTATTTTTTATTCTACTTTAAAATGTCCGATTCCACACGTAGAACATGTTGTCCAATTCGATAACCTGATAACTCATATTTTTGTTACTATTGATCTATCATACCAACTATGGACAAATTACAACAGTTTGTAATAATAGTTTTGTTCCATACCTGTGTATGTATACATATATTGTGAATTAACCTTTGACCCATATGTTTTGTTAATTGCAATCGATTTATTCTCATGTTCATAAAAGATGGTTTAATGTTTGAAAATAATTTTTCAATTACACTCAGAAACTGTACAATGAAAATCAAACATTCATTCATGCAATCACACTCGAAAAGCTTCTGTTTCACAAACTTATACATAAATATAACTTAATATATTGAGTAGAAATCAATACGCTTATGAATGTAGAAAACCGTTACTCCCAAAGTGTGAATAAGAAATTAGATAAAATTTGATATCTTTCAGTAGTGGAAAGAAGTCATATTTAATATTCTGAAATCTGAAGTTAAACACTCTAAGGAGAGAAATATTTATTTAACTTCCAACAGAAGGTGGTGGTCATGTTTTATATAATTTTCAGTGCAGGACAGCAAAGGTGAACATTCTGTTAATCACTCAGAAGGCAAACAAAAAGTGTATTTTTGCTTCCAGGCTTCGTAACACACAAACAAACAACGTTCGAGTATTTTAGTACGAAAGAACATAAGCTCCTTATTTTAAGACATAGACACAGATAAAAAGAAATGTATTTTGTCAAGTGAGTGACGTATTTTTCCAGCTGAAATCAAAATTAAAATGTACTTAATTTCCTTAATTACAAAAAATGTGAAACACAATTTTATATAATTCGTCGCCCCCCGCTAGTACAGCAGTATGTCTACGGATTTACAACGCTGAAATCAGGAGCTCGATTCCCCTCAGTGGGCTCAGCAAATAGCCCGATGTGACTTTGCTAAAAGAAAACACATACGCACCATCTAATTCGTTAGACGCTGACGAGAAAGTTAAGTAAAAAAATTGGTAAAAGTATATAAATAAAAACACTTGAAATTTTGTGAACCATAAAATAACTTAGATATTAAAGCTTGATTTTTTCTTGTTCAAAAGTGGAAACCGTCTTTATTTAAATGGCGATGAATAGCTACATTTGTGACTTAAGTAAAGCCTTGCGAGTTTGTTCGTTTCCGTTTGGCTAGGTCTATACAGTTTTACCTTTGCTCTTATCTCAGATATAAAGCTTTGTAACTGTTTAGTTTTATCAGTTTCAATGGGTGAGAACTGTTTTAACTGTCATCTAACAAACCTTTGTTTAAAAAGAAAAACGATAAGTATCTAAATTGTATTCAGTGTCAGTCCAAAAATAAATAACGTCTTAATTTTGGAGAAAAACTTCGTAACATTAGTTTTTCAATGAAAGTATGAAATACGATATATAATTGCCTATAACACTAAAGACCTTGCTCTCAGAGAAAAACTTTTGTTTGTTATGAAGTGGAAAGTTTCGCAATGGGTTATATGCGCTCTTCCCGTCATTGGTATCGAATCTCTATTTTTATCGTAATTAAATCCTAAGATTACCGCTGAGCTACCGAAGGAAAATAGAGGCTGTCAAAGCACATAATTATTAGATTTGATAAGTGCGTAACCACCTATCTTTTAATGGAAAAACGTGGAATAATTTCTTTATTCATCTTTTAGGATCTGAAAAAATTGAACATTTATTTCTTAAACACATAACTCGACATCTTCATGAAAAAAATAAAACAAATGAATAATAAATACGATAAAGGTAAATAATATTCTAGCTACCTGAGCGAAAAAAACAACAAATATCACATATAATCTTAGGATGGTAGTTTGGTGCCTGATGTTGTTATTATTTTAGGACAATAATTTATTTTCAATACATAAAGCTAGTTTCAAATATCAAATACATAGTAATACAAATTGACTTTCAGACTGGACTCTTTATTTTCCTGAATCACATTTAAATACCATATTGAACATAATTAAGATAATTTTGCAACCGAAAAAAATAATTAACTTCCTCTTATCACAGCTAAAATTAACTTATTCTGTATGTTTCATTTATTTCTACGTGTTAAAACATTAGTGTTTTATCAATGAAATGTCACATTATTTTACAAGCTTTTTTTAGAAAGTTCTCAGTTGTCCCAACTCAGATCTTACCATTTTATCTTTGTATTTACGCTTATTTTTACATTTTAAACGTGTAAATTCATCAGTGGCCTAAACTAAGAGTAAGAACTATAGCCGTGATAACACATTATTAGAATTAACTGTGAGACTAGTTTAGATTTAGTACAACAAGATTGTGTTTGTAGTGCTATTATTCCATTAAAAAAGCAAAGATTAAATTATGAACAGGCCTTATAAAACAACTCTAAGGAATGTCAAACATTCATCGGTACAGGCCCGGCATGGCTAGGTGGGTTAAGGCGTTCGACTCGTAATCTGAGGGTTGCGGGTTTGAATCCCCGTCGCACCAAAAATGCTCGCCCTTTTAGCCATGGGGGCGTTATAAAGTGACGGTTAATCCCACTATTCATTGGTAAAAGAGTAGCCCAAGAATTAGCGGTGGGTGGTGATAACTAGCTGTCTTCCTTCTAGGCTTACACTACTAAATTAGGGACGGCTAGCACAGATAGCCCTCGAGTAGCTTTGCACGAAATTAAAAAAACCCAACAAATATCGGGAAAATATTAGAAAACATTCTTCATGATATGGACAAAATACGTGTATAATGGAAATAGTATAAAGGATAACTTTTATTAGCTTGGGATGCTTAAATAACATTTCTGTGTGTGTTTTAATTTTCATAAAGAATGGAAAATGCGTTAATCATTCTTTTTTTACTTATGCACGGTCCACATATCTTTATTGGTATTCTAAATTAAATCCATATTTATTTACAATATACACTCATCTAGTGCCAGATTAACGATTGAAACATAGGTTATATTTAATGGGCTTAATTTATATGATTAAGTTTAAAGAGTAGTCTACTTTTCAAGGTTTTAAACCAGGCTGATAAGTTTCACTGTGTTCACTGTTCAAAATAATTGTTAAAATCGCTACAACAGAAAGATAAGTATTTCGTCAAAAAACAACTTTTAAGTTAAATTTAGTGTGCAAGCTCTACAAAATCTCTAATAAATGATGCGCCCTCTGTCATATTTTTAACTCTGTTTTATATTTTTTATTCACTGTTATAATGTTAAAAAAAATTTACTTCAATGGCATAAAACAAAATGTTAAGTCAGTTAATTCTGTTATTATAAAACATTATTTTCGTTGACCCTTCCCACAGAAATTAACTTCGATGACACACAGTTTGAAGACAGTTAATAAAATAAGGTTGTTTATCAACTAACCATTAATATTTATATTATGATACTACTTATTTAAAACCTTTCTTTATTTAAGAAATGAATTATTTTTTTGCTTCAAATAACGGTTAACACATTTATCCTTTCACAGAGGGCAGCATTTACAATTTACTAGGCAAACACTTTATGCTGATTGGTTTACGATTACACCTCTTCGAGACCTTCTGAGCTGCTGCAGCCTGCTGGCCTACTTAGGGACTCTGTAATGACAGGACGCGTGCGCACGCGCAAATTCAGTATAGCAAAATCGCACATGGTAAGGTTGTAACTAGGTTCAGGCATTTGGCCAGCCTTGGTCTTGAGTAAAACAGTCGTCTGCCTCACCCGTCCTTGATGTCGTTCGCAGACTGCGGATCCCATTGCAAACATTATTTCAAGAAAATTTTAGTTAATTGACTATAAGGGTAAAAGATGTTTAAAGTTTTAAATGCTGAATATGCTTCAGATAATCTATTTTGAATTTAGTTTATCAAGTCTTTGCATGCCAGACATACTGTAGTGAGTCGTTCGAGGGACCATCCACCCATATAACCAAACTTACTCTTATTAACCAACTCTTTGGTGTTGCAGTGTTGAGACTAATCACGTGACGTTGTAGGTAGAGCTAATCAGTATCGTTTGACCAACTTTCTCCAGTCAACTTAGAGACTAGAGGTCACTCAGGCAGTAGATTTTGCCTGCGAATACCTCTAGTTATTGTTTGCTGTCGGTTGTGAACTGGTAAGTTCTATTTGATTTAATTACACATACGTCAGCTTTCAGTTAATTATTGAAACTTATAAAAAGTATTCAAGTTTTAAATCATCCAATTAACGACACACCTGAATTTTATGAGACTGCAATCACAACCAATCACAAAGGATTAAACTTTAAACTGTTTGAATGGAATTTTAGGCAGAATAGACGCAGTAGGT
Organism: Tachypleus tridentatus; assembly: GCF_004210375.1. Lineage (NCBI taxonomy): Eukaryota > Metazoa > Arthropoda > Merostomata > Xiphosura > Limulidae > Tachypleus > Tachypleus tridentatus. The sequence continues at coordinate 85,144,998 of NC_134836.1, read as the reverse complement.
TTGAGAACTAAACCTACTAAACTTTAAACTGTTTTAAATTCTTTATTTACTCACTAAAAACCTAAAAACACTCTCGTTAAAGTTTTTTGTTGTTGTTGGTTAGATCTAGATTGATAAACATATAATAAGTTGTATATTCTTTTAACTTTAAGGCTATTTAGTTTATAAGCCGGTTTAGAGATGTGATGATTTGTTGATACAGAATAAGTAACTGGTGTACGTGATATAAATTAAAGAATTTATTTGATGATATAATTATTTCGCCAAAATCTTTGAAGTCGTACTTCTAACATCTCAAATATAACGTTTTTTGTTTTGTTTTTATAAATGAATGTCTAAATGTCTTTTCTCAATTCTCGTAAAAATTATAGATCGTCGATTAAAATAGTTTAGGGATACTGAAGTCACTCCAATAACAGGTATTACAACAAGTATTACCTCTTAATATGAAGATCCGTGTTGAAGTATACTGAGGAGAAACTCACTTATAAGTATTGCAAATTTATACGTAACTCGTAGAAGTAAATCCCAAGAAGGTAGTTTGCTTAATTGTCTAAAACAAAGTATACTTGTTACTGAATCAACCACCACGTGTTACCAATATGGTAGACACCAACAAGTAGCATGAAACTGATTCGGAAACTAACTGTACATATATCTTTATATTATGTCTTATCTTTACAGTAAACATGTTTACAAATGAAACACACCACAGGTGTAAAAAGGTCGTAGCTATTTGGAAAAAAAAAAAGAGTGATTTTTCAACAGTTAGTGTTTATATGTTATTAACAAATAATTTGTATAAATTTATTAACTTACTTTCACCACAAAATATTCATCTGTGGTATACAATTTGGATTAAGAGTTCATTCCACACACATACACGCCAGTGGATGTAATTTGACACTAAGTGTATGTGTTGCATATATAGAGTACCGCCTCTTTTAATTTGTACCCTCCCATGACGGCTCAGCTCGAGGGCTTATAACGTTAACATTTGAGTTTGATTCTAGTGGTGGTGCAGCAAACATAGTCGTCCATTGTGCTGTTTTGGACAAATGTAACACAAGACAAACCTTTGAAATTCACTTTATTAATACAGAACTGAAATAATAATGAACAAATAATTTTTCATTATTTTATCCGACAGGAAAATTTATGGAGAAAAGATCCTGGGCCTTGAGTAATTCAAAGTGGAAAACTTATTTTATGTTACACTTATTAATGACGTGTTATGCAGAGAAGGGGCAAAATTCCGGGTTGTGTATAAAGCATATAGTATTCCTACAGTTCTGTATTGTTTGTCTGTAAAACAGAATAAAATTACCAAGTTTAAAAGTTGTATTGAACTATACTTGTACTTTGTCTGAACTACTTGGTTTACTATTAGCGTCAATATGTCTAGTTCGGAAACTTTTGGTTATATTATGATATACACTAAGAATTATGTTTTTTCTGACCAATATCAACAAGTATGGTTGATAATCTTGTGGTAATAATGAGATATGCACAAGGATAATGTTTGGCCGGCCAATATCAGTATGTGTTAATAAGTCTCATTTTGAGGTGTTCAGTGTTTATAAACATTTTTATAATGACGTCATGAAGAATATATGAAAAACGTTGTTTTATTTTAACTCAGTAAAATCGCCTCTCTATTTACCTAAATAACCATGATCATTGGCAGCCCATCTTATTCTTCTAAAAGTGGATTTTCAAAGCTTACATTTATTTGCGTTTAATGTTTAAATCCGATAAACCAGATAACCGTTCTTAAGTTATATACTTCAACCAACGATTGATCATTAGGACATATTAGTATGTAGTAAGACTTATATTTCTATATACCTTTTCGCAATATACTATTTTTATATATGTAAAATACATATAAATAATCGCACTTTTAACGAGATTGTTGTTTCCAAATCAAACTAATTTAACCACTTTGTTACTTGATTCCATTATAGTATTAGTGTAGTAGCCCTTCCAGATAAAGAGGGTTAAGCAGGTAGTTTTATACCAGGAGACTTGAGATTCTTGGAAAACCAAGCGGATACAGCGAGCAGTTTAGCTCTAAGAAAGGAATTTATGACTAGGACCATACACAAACAGACATAAAAAAAGGATGTGGTCTGTGTATTAGTTATCCTTCGTCTGATTCGAAGTAATATTTTATTTATTTGTTCTTCAATGCTCAAACTGTATGTGGAAATTTGTTTCAGTGACCATTTCCTCACCATAAGTTCTCAAATTTATCTGCCTGGAGGTGAGCTAAAGCTAATTATCCGGATGTTTATGAAGTTATGGATTTGATTACATTGATTGTTCGTTGGAGTCATTGATTTACGTTTAGTTTCCGGAAATTAGAACTGGTAGAGGAAAACGGTGAAACATTTTATATTCCGTAGTAGTCGATTAAGCATGTTTCTTGTGCAGTTGAGAAACATTTGTAGTTTGAAAGACCTAATTCAATATATTTAACTAAATGTGAAAATTAAAAAAGGACCATCTGTTACGTTGTACACTGAGAATTGTGTGGCGGTCATGTTATCGTATTATAGATTGTAATATTTTACTTGGAATAGTATTAATATTACATTGTATGGAAAAGACATTACTTAATGAAAACTTTACAAACAATTATGTGCTATAAAAAGTAGTTTTATGGTTTGTTTAATTCGATAAAAAGGAATTTTCTCTCGTGTTTGGATAAAAGCTTAAAATTAGTTACTTTCTTGAATAAATAAGTAAAACAAACTCTGAAAGGATATTTATTTAATGAGTTTTCCCACTTAGGTAGCTATGTGAATTTAAATAACTGTAGTTTCTATACTATCTGAAAGAGGTATCGTAAACCAGTACGTCCTCCACTAGTATAGCGGTAAGTCTAGGGATTTACGACGCTAAAATCAGAGGTTCCATTCCCCTTGGTGGACTCAGCAGATAGCCTGATGTGGCTTTGCTATGAGAAACCATACACATACATCGTAAACCAGTAACTGCTAGACATTACGATACTGTATTCATATACTTTGAAAAGTTTGGAAACACTACAGTTATTACTTGGTTAATATTAGTTCTTACAATAGTGATGTTACAGAAACAGTTCCTATGCGATGTGTATGAGAGTCGCGGGTTTGACTCTGAATGTGTTTTTTTTTTTTAATCAAGCAGGTGTCTAAAAGTAACTCTCAAAATTTTTTTGGAAAATAAATTTGTTTCTGGTAATAAATTATTAAATGTTAGAAAATGGGTCGGAGAAGAAAGGAAATTCTTGCACATATGCGACTACAGAAGAAGGGATAGTGCTTAGTGTGTGGGTCGGGAAGAATGGTCAGCTTGCTTCAGGGCCTTCCAGATCTTTGCTTTGCTGCTGTACACCGAAATGAAAGATATATTTGTTTGCTGACCACAATTTTTATGTGCCTATACGTTATTCATCTTATATTTTTGTACCCCAAGTTATACCACATTTTCTTACTGCCACCGAAAAGATGGTTATTGTAAGAAGAGTAATTATAACCCTAGTATAAAACTATAAATCCTCTTATATATGTATATATATATAAACATTTTAATATCCGTAGTTCACAAACGCTAGCCGGCCCGGCATGGCCAAGCGTGTTAAGGCGTGCGACTCGTAATCTGAGGGTTGCGGGTTCGCATCCCCGTTGCGCCAAACATGCTCGCCCTTTCAGCATTGGGGGCGTTATGATGTTAGGGTTAATCCCACTATTTGTTGGTAAAAGAGTATCCCAAGAGTTAGCGGTGAGTGGTGATGACTAGCTGCCTTCCATCTAGTCTTACACTACTAAATTAGGGACGGCTAGCACAGATAGCCCTCGAGTAGCTTTGTGCGAAATTCAAAAACAAACAAACAAACACAAACGGTAGCAACGAGTAGATAAATAATCTAATCTTCAGTAAAAGAAATTACTCAAGTTTTTTATTGCTTTATTTGTTGTTTATTAATTATATTTCGTCGATGTACATTTTTCTAAAATCTTTAGCTTTTTCCTTTCCGAACATTCTTTGCATTTTGTTTATGTCACCAAGAGCGTTTGAATTCAGGGGCTATTTGCTAGATATATATCTAGTGTGTGTGTTTATATATATGTGGTGTTTTATCTTAGTTTAAATCCGGTTTCCGATCTTAAAATATATCTGGGCCACAGGAAATGTTATTAAAAATTAGAAGTTACAAAATAATTATGTTTGAAACATTTGAATGCTGAAGAAATTGCAAATGTAAATACTATGTTTCAGGTGTTAATGAATTGACAGTTATGTTACAAATACGCACTAATTCACAGTTTCACAGTGATATACATAACGTTAATAGATTATTATCCATGAGAGAGCAATAGCTTGGATAATCATCCTGGTGGAATGAAAGCCTAAACATTATTATAATTTAAATGTATTTGTTACACAGTGTGAAACTGTTCTTGTTGGTTCTAAGTGATATTCCTTCTTTAAATGGAGAAAACTAACCTTGTATTAGCCTTGAGCACCGAAAGCGGCAATCAAAAGAACCCTAAAGTGTTTGTGGATTAGGAAGGGGGATAGTTCTATATACTATGTATATATAATATGGTAGGTTCTGTTGCGTCATCAACGGAAGTAGGTCAACTCTTGCCGCTTTTTTGCGTCACAATAAAATACAAGTAATTAAATTCACATAAAATTAGGGACGGCTAGCGCAGATAGCCCTCGTGTAGCTTTGCGCGAAATTAAAAAACAAACAAACCTATACTATGTTCCCCGCTGGTACAGCGATAAGTCTACGGATTTACAACGCTAAAATCAGGGGTCCGATTCCACTCTTGCTTGCTATAAGAAAAATACACACGCCTATGCGATTAGAGTACATTTTGATTTATACTGGGTGACACCTAACGCATTATTGCTATTGCCATCTGGTGCCTGTATAACAGCTACTAGTTCATTATCTCTTAGATTGTCTTTTGGTCACGAAGTCTTTGTCTGCATTTGTATAACTACGTATCTATTGACTTATGTCAAGAACAATCATTTAGTGTGCTGACAATATTTTATATATAAAAATAAAAACGTATGATGTACTTAGTATTTATGTCAGCCATAATGGGTTTAACTGTTGCCTTGTATTAAAATATATATATATGCTTTTGAACTTAATACTGATTGCTTTATGGTTTTAATCAATGAGAAATTAAGCAATTTGACTAGGATATCTATTTCTAGTAATGTTAACAGTTGTTGGAAACACCGTAGTTATGTTAACAGAAAATCTTAGTCTTTCATATTCACACGTTATTTGTGTATGGAAAATAATAACGTGTCTCTGTCAACCAGTCGTGTTTCATTGGCTTTGACAAACCTATCACTTTTTACGTTGTAATAGCGCCACAAAGTCTGCGTCATCTACTTTATGCATGTACGTAAGTAAAATACCACTTGAGCGCTAAAAAGAAACAAAAATGCTTTGTGGTTGATCATTTCGTTGATTGTTAAGGTGACTTGTAATATAAAGGAACATCACGGTCAGTTATAGTAACCCACTTCTTTACATCATACTCATAATTTACCGGCATTTTATACACGTTGTGCATTGAAGAATTTAAAGTCTGTTTATGTACTACTAAATAAATCACAGGAGAAAAGTTTGTCAAACCATATGTTATCGGTTTGGTTCTTGGAGTATCAGTTAATTGTTTAGGTTTTTGCACAGTTTAATTCCAGCTGTGTGACACTTTCTTTCAGATAGTAAGCGAGGAAACAGATAATAAAATAGGTCTTACGTGTGCATCCGTCCTTTGTAAAGTATTCTAACACCTGATAAAACCGTGTTTCTTCCTAGTTGTATGCACTTCTCTATATAATTACTGATTTTTGAGGACATGATTTTTTTTTATTACTAACACTTCAGGATTTTGTTCATAAATCAGAAGTTTCATACTTTGTTAAAACAAAAACGAAATGTTTGAACTGAAAGGAAAGGGAGAGAAAATAATACGCAAATATAACATAATGAAATATATTTTAGAACTTTGTTAAAACGTCAATATTCTGGAAGACTGGTGGTGTACTCCGTTGATTGGACCTTTTGAAACCGTCTGCTTGAAATATAGTCTCATAAAATCACAACATCAATAATAATAATAAAACGAAAATGCGACTAAATCCGGTGAGATGAATCAAGATATAGTGATTTTATTAGTCGGAAGAATCGTCATCTATGGAACAAGTGTCGGTGGTATGTCATAATCGTTGTTTTGAAACAGAAGAACTAATAAACTGTTATTTCCCAGAAGTGAACAGGTAGATTAGTGTTTAAAATTTATGTGTCCAAGGCTAGTGGTGAAAAAGCAGTAGGAAAGACCTTTAGATAACTCCTTGCCGTCTCACCAACCGTGTACCTTACTATTGACGAGTTTAGCAGCGCAAGAGCAGTAGAGAGTGTATGCACGAAAGTTGCAGTGGATGCTGTTTGTTCATATGACCTAATTCCAAAACTGCACATGCTTGATCTCTATTTTTTATTTTTTATCAAACTGCTCCATTAACCAAGTATTCTTGAATGTGACCCAGAGTCGTGGAACTAGTGTAGCGCGTGAAAGATAATCTTCTAGGCCAAGTCCACGAGAAACAGAGCGTTGTATGGATAATCACTGCGAGATATCAACAGTATAAGCCTACAGATGATAATTAATTTGTTTTTGCATACGATTAAGTTGATTTTGTATTAGAAGAAAGAGCATAATTTTTTCGTAAATTTACAAGAGTTAAAAGGAAGTCTGCTTGTTTTGTTTTGAATTAAGCAGCTACACAATGGGCTATCTGTGCTCTGCCCACCACAGGTATAAACCCGGTTTTTTGTGTTTGAGTCCGCATACATACCACTGAACCACTGAGGGGCTATATAAAGAAGTAACTATTAGCAACAACATAAAGAGTACTGAATAAAAGATCCAGTGCATGAAATTCCAAATTTAAACAAATTGCACTGTGTTCTGATGTCTTTACTGTAATACAACTTTTTGTTTTTTGTCACATTAAATGCTTAAACAATACTTAGTGAATTTTAGTATAAATTTACTATTAGGGGTCGCTCTGGGCAGATAGTCTATTTTGTAGCTTTTCACAAAAAATATGAAAACAAAAACAACAACATACTTAAACTTATGACTTTAGGAATCGCTGACATCAGATATCGCTAGTTCCTGTTTACATTAAGATTATGATAGCGATAGATACCTAGTGACATGTCGTTGCTCCGTCGCTACTGGCCTGCGTGGTCAGGGGGTTAAGGCATTCGACTCGTAATCTGAGAGTCGAGGGTTCGAATCACCGTCACACCAAACATGCTCGCCCTTTCAGCCGTGGGGATGTTATAATGTTACAGTCAATCTCATTATTCGTTGGTAAAAGAGTAGCTCAAGAGTTGACGATGGGTGGTGATGACTAACTGCCTTTCCTCTAGTCTTATACTGCTAAAGTAGGGACGGCTAGCGCAGATAGCCCTGGTGTAGCTTTGCGCGAAATTCAAAACAAACCAAATAGTCGTTATCGAATTTAAAACAGTTTAAACTAAGGCGGAAATGTTCGAATTCTTTTTAACTGTATACATGCCAAAGATAGAATCAGAATTCTCCATTGGTCGGTTAGCCTTGTGTGATATTGCACATCACTCATTCTTGTCGACCTTAGCTGAGCCAGTTACTCTGCGTTTGAGCAATCGATTCTTTGATGGCTGTGAGCTTGTATTAAGTGTTTGAACATAAGCAACAACGAGTTTCGTGCCCTGCTTGTCGCTCATCGAGACACGAGACAGACACGTAAGAATGATAAAGTGAATTTCATTTTGTAATACATTATAAACAGAAAATGTCTTCTTCGCATCGAAAGAATTTTTACTATTCACACATTCAAATTATTTGATAATGCATTTCAGAATAAAAATATTTTAATAGATGTACTTTGTATTTGATTTGTTTATAAATTTAGCCGCCAGAGGGCGGGTAAAAGCCGCGAGCGTGTTCTGATCCGTGTTGCCAAAAACTGGAAAAACCAGTATCCTTGTCCTCAATATAAGTTATAAAGATGTTTAGTACTGTTGTGTTTATCTGACAAAAATATCAGAGTTAATAGGCAAAGTCTGTTTTCTTCAGCAAAATCTCATGCACATTTTCTTATTATTATATTTTAATATAACATTATAAGATTTGTTTGTTGAGATTCAAAATTCTTTACTAAATTCAGTTGCAACTGTTTTCAACGTAGCTTTTTCATATAATTTTCTTTTTAATGTGTAAAATATAAAATTAGTTCTAATTCAGAGCAGCATGCTGTGCCGCAAGTGAACTCCATCCTTTAAAAAAAATCAAATTATGTTTGATATTAACAACTGTAGAGAACATATCGATCGACTTGACAGAAATAGATAGCACGTTTAGCCAGCTATCATGATGGTTTGTTTCTCTGTCAAGAATTTTATTTTAACTATAGAAAAACACAGAGTGTGATCTATAAAACGTAGTCTCGCTAATGATGATTGTTTCTTACAGATAGGTACTTATGTGTTGTATCGTAAAGTGTGTAATGTGTTTGTCTTCAAAACTTGTGAATGTCTAAAGCCAAATCATTTCCATAATATGAACACCCTCGAAATTTTAAGTAGCGTCCGAATAGGGGGGGGGGGGAGCATGTAGGTTAATTTGCCCAAAACCTTCTGAGATGTGCGGGAGGCTCAAAGGATCTACCAAAAATTATACAAATATAGTACGAAAAGGGAACTTGTAATAATTAGTAGAAAATCTGTGACAGTGATAAGAACAATACCAAATTCTCAATCGGAAATATATTTTCAAGTCCCTAGTATATTCGGCAGTTTTTAAACTCCTCTCTTGGAACTGACTTCACACTAAATGATATATAATTAAAACAGTTTTAAAAATTCGTATAGTGAATGAGTAGAACAATGTACTGACAAAATTATAACAAGTTAGGGCTAACATTAAAAACTTATTAGCTTTATTCCTGCTGCATGTTAAAGTTTCCCGCTATTTAACCTTACTAATATATTATAATTGACTATTGTTATTTCAGTAAAATTTCAGTTTGACTCTGAATGTGTTTTTTTTTTTTAATCAAGCAGGTGTCTAAAAGTAACTCTCAAAATTTTTTTGGAAAATAAATTTGTTTCTGGTAATAGATTATTAAATGTTAGAAAATGGGTCGGAGAAGAAAGGAAATTCTTACACATATGCGACTACAGAAGAAGGGATAGTGCTTAGTGTGTGGGTCGGGAAGAATGGTCAGCTTGCTTCAGGGCCTTCCAGATCTTTGCTTTGCTTTGTGTATACCGAAATGAAAGATATATTTGTTTGCTGACCACAATTTTTATGTGCCTATACGTTATTCATCTTATATTTTTGTACCCCAAGTTATACCACATCTTCTTACTGCCACCGAAAAGATGGTTATTGTAAGAAGAGTAATTATAACCCTAGTATAAAACTATAAATCCTCTTATATATGTATATATATATAAACATTTTAATATCCGTAGTTCACAAACGCTAGCCGGCCCGGCATGGCCAAGCGTGTTAAGGCGTGCGACTCGTAATCTGAGGGTTGCGGGTTCGCATCCCCGTTGCGCCAAACATGCTCGCCCTTTCAGCATTGGGGGCGTTATGATGTTAGGGTCAATCCTACTATTCGTTGGTAAAAGAGTAGCCTAAGAGTTGGCGGTAGGTGGTGATGACTAGCTGCCTTCCATCTAGTCTTACACTGCTAAATTAGGGACGGCTAGCACAGATAGCCCTCGAGTAGCTTTGTGCGAAATTCAAAAACAAACAAACAAACACAAACGGTAGCAACGAGTAGATAAAAAATCTAATCTTCAGTAAAAGAAATTACTCAAGTTTTTTATTGCTTTATTTGTTGTTTATTAATTATATTTCGTCGATGTACATTTTTCTAAAATCTTTAGCTTTTTCCTTTCCGAACATTCTTTGCATTTTGTTTATATCACCAAGAGCGTTTGAATTCAGGGGCTATTTGCTAGATATATATCTAGTGTGTGTGTTTATATATATGTGGTATTTTATCTTAGTTTAAATCCGGTTTCCGATCTTAAAATACATCTGGGCCACAGGAAATGTTATTAAAAATTAGAAGTTACAAAATAATTATGTTTGAAACATTTGAATGCTGAAGAAATTGCAAATGTAAATACTATGTTTCAGGTGTTAATGAATTGACAGTTATGTTACAAATACGCACTAATTCACAGTTTCACAGTGATATACATAACGTTAATACATTATTATTCATGAGAGAGCAATAGCTTGGATAATCATCCTGGTGGAATGAAAGCCTAAACATTATTATAATTTAAATGTATTTGTTACACAGTGTAAAACTGTTCTTGTTGGTTCTAAGTGATATTCCTTCTTTAAATGGAGAAAACTAACCTTGTATTAGCCTTGAGCACCGAAAGCGGCAATCAAAAGAAGCCTAAAGTGTTTGTGGATTAGGAAGGGGGATAGTTCTATATACTATGTATACTATGTATATATAATATGGTAGGGTTCTGTTGCGTCATCAACGGAAGTAGGTCAACTCTTGCCGCTTTTTTGCGTCACAATAAAATACAAGTAATTAAATTCACAGAAAAGCAGCTCCGGTGGAAGGTTGGGAGTATAACAGCTACTTAAATACTTCTGTTCTTCAAGATTATGAACAAAAACCAACACGGGATGTTATACATTATCTTATAAAGTCTTTATTGTGGATTTACTAAGAAAAATGCGCATTGTTATTTTCATGAAATTTTGAGAGACCCACGTTAACTGATGCATTCGTATTAACCCATATATTTATGCTTCGATGTTACGATGTTATAAAAAAATATTTTCAGACATTTTCTATTTTAACTTCTATATTATTATTTGGGGGGTCGGGTGTGAAGTTTCGGTTCAGATACTTAAGCACATAGAAACCAAATTTCAGGTACAGTTATTTTAACTAGTGTTTTATTCTTGCGAATATATGAAAACAGCTGAGAGGAAAATCATACGTTTTCTACAACCTTTATGTTTGTGACCATACAACTTATAGAGCTAACCTTGTTTCCAAAAGAGAAAGAATACACTGATTGATTTTCCACCCACCCTTTCCCTTCCTATCCAAATGTCATTGTTTCTTGTCCTTGAGCTTAAGGCAACATCTTGACCATCTGGATCTTACAACCCCAGCGATTTTGTTAGCGGACTTTGTTCCTCCTTCATGTATTTCCTGTCCAAACTCAAGGTTACTCACTAAAGACGCCATGTCTTTCAAGCTTAACCCTTTCCAGGTTAGTAATCCCTTTCGTGACCATAGAGCGAAACCGTTGGTTCTCTAGTATGAATGATGTACGGTCGTTTCTTAACGATGTAGGCCATATCGTTGGCTGACAGGAATAAAATAAAAATATGGCTTTCAGCGAGTTAGTTAATTGACTTAATGCAGACGTGAAAATAGGACTCGCTGTTATAAACCGACTTGTGTAAACATAAATATCTAATTTTATTTGGTGTATTTGGGTCAGTGAGTAGATTATATTTGGTACTTCAATATGTGTATCTTACATGATATTTGATGATACACCGACAATAAAATGTTTTATTTCTTCATCCATAAAGTATAGTTTGTAGTACTAGGAAAGCGATCCTCACTGCCTCTGCATTAAGTCTGAGGGTCACATCATTAAAAGCCGGGTCTCGAAATTCGTGGTGAGAAAAGCACAGAAAGCCCATTGTGTAGTTTTGTCTTTAACACAATAAAATAAATACTTTGGTGGTTTATTATTTAAGTATCGTGAAGGGAATACCAATGACAAAGAGACAGCAAGCAAGATTTATGTTTGGTATGGTTTAAGTTCACACAAAACTACACGAGGGTAATCTGCCTAGCCATCCTTAATTTAGTAGTGTAAGGCTAGAGGGAAGGCAGCTAGTCGACAACATCCACCATTAATTCTTAGATTACTCTTTTACCAACGAATATGGGAGTAATTGTTATATTATAATGCTACAAGAATGAGTATGTTTAGTATTCGAAGTCAGCTAGCAAGTAAAACGCCCTAACCGCCTGGCCATGCTGGGCTCCAAGATTTACATAAACGAGCTTTAGCTTTACTTATCACGTCGAAATTAAACAATGGAACGGTGATATATCCAGATAGCTTTATTAGGAACAATATGTATGTATCTACTTAACAAAATGAGATATATATATGTGTGTGTACTTAATGAATAAAATGTGTGTACGTACTTAACAAACCAGATGTCTGTATATCCTTTTTAATGAATAAGATGTGAGTATACTAAACGAAATCATGTAGTTTCTCTTGTGCTTAACTGTGATTAGAAGTTTGTATGATGACGAACTAAAACAGTTATTCAAAAAGGATATTACAGATAGGTGGTAAGGGACATTTCAAGTGAACTTGTGTCTTTTATCGATATAGTTTGAAACAAATCGCTGTTATTACATTGATTAACGTCTTGTAAAAACGAAATGACATTACATAAAATTCAGGTCTGTTTGTCAACGATGACGGACTTGGATTTTAGATGGACTTCTTCAATTATTGTTTATTTAACGTTTTATGAAAGTCGAAACGAAGAGCCTAACAGCAGTATAAGTCATTTCATATTCAGTACAACGCCATGCAAACAATATCAGTTGCAATTATAGTTCACTTTAAAATTAAATCTTTAGTAACTTGTTCTAGTGTTGAAACATATTTACGAAAACGTGCAAAAAAAGGTAATGAATTTGTATATGCATCGAGCCAGTAATTTATGACGTGCCACTCGTACAGTACCATGTAATTTTTACTCTCCTTAATATTGTTGTGTTAAAATGCTAATTTAATTAGAAAGTTCGTGGGTTTTGTTGAACATCTTTAAAACCAACAGGTCGCTATATATAATTACATATTATGTGAATCACACGGTTTGATTTTGGGCGTAGTTTTAAGGTTATGGAGCAAATGTAGAATTCTTTAACATTGGCACTTCTTATACATGGACTTCCGGTTATAACGGTATTAATACAAGTGACATACGTGATAATGCAGAGTTGGTAAAAAACATCTCATAGAAATTTTAAACACGAAAAAAAATTATCATTCGAATTACTATAATTATTATATATTATATATAATTATTACTGGTGCCTTTTTTTCAGGATTGGTTCAAATCGTATTCTCTGACTAAAAGTATCAAAGACTTTCTACAATCACTTAGTAGGCGTTGATGGGCGTTACATGTGCTGAATTTTGCATATACAGAACGGAAAATTCACAACGGATACACGTGATAAACTCGTGCTCTACTTTCCTTTCCTATTTTATAGTTGATTGATACTAACATATATTCCTGTAAGTTCTAGGTCGGTTATGTAAGAGCTCCACATTGCTAAACAGGCTATGTGGTAAGAGATTTGATACTGACATATATTCCTATAAGTTCTAGGTCGGTCATGTAGGAGCTCCACATTGCTAAACAGGCTATGTGGTAAGAGATTTGATACTGACATATATTCCTATAAGTTCTAGGTCGGTCATGTATGAGCTCCACATTGTTAAACAGGCTATGTGGTAGTAGATTTGATACTAACATATATTCCTGCAAGTTGTATGTCGGTCACGTGGGAGCTCCACATTGATAAACAGGCTATGTGGTAGTAGATTTGATACTAGTATATATTCCTGCAAGTTCTAGGTCGGTCATGTAGGAGCTTCATAGGCTATATGGTAGTAAATTTGATATTAACATATATTCCTGTAAGTTCTAGGTCGTTCACGTAGGAGCTCCACGTTGATAAACAGGCTGTGTGGTAGTAGATTTGATACTAACATATATTCCTACAAGTTGTATGTCGGTCATGCAGCTACACTGGTAAACAGGTTGCATGTGCATCTATGTTACAGGCCTAGGGGTTATAGAAATCATACACGTATGATCACCTTTAATGGGCTAGCAGTAAACTGTTTAGACGCATTCAACAGTTTTAGGCTATTAGGTCATTTTCAAGTCCCGGTTCCGCTAAGATTTAGGTCATCTACCCATTTTTTATCTTCTGGTTTAAGCGACTGGTTTTTCACACATACAAGCGCTAGCTGTTAAGGTATGATGATCTCATTTAGAGTTTATTTTTGAATGTTCTTATACGTGTGTTTTACATACAACTCTCAGTTAACCAGCTAGCAGTAACTCATTTGAACTGATTGAGCATTAAGTCACATTTAATGTAATTTTTAAATTTCTAATGGAACGGATACACGCACTATCTGTTTATATACACAGCTAAAGTAATTATGAAAACAAAGTTTTGTCGAAAGCTTGAAGTGGATTGAAAAAAGTCACCACTTAAGTGCATATAATTATGATGAGTCATACCTTTAGCACATTCTTAGTGTTAGGATTAAAGCCACATGTAAGATTTTAATTTTCTAACCAAGGAAATGTTTTGCTGTATAAATAACTAATGTTGAAGAAAGCATTAACAAGTCGAAACATGGCAGTCATCACCGCCCACTAAATTTTGATCGTTCTTATTTCCTTCCAAGAACACACTTATTTGCACGTTTATCTCACTTATTTAAAGAAAAAATTCTACGTGATTTTACACTGTGGTTGCTCGAATTACATGTAATTTTTTGTGCATAGCACACTTAACACTTACTGTATTTAAACTTTAGAATGCCATGTTGTGTGTATTTAGGCGTTAGAGTTCTATATTGTATGTATCTATGCTTGAGAGTGCCTTACTTTGTGTATTTAGGCTATAGAGCGAATTACAGAGTATGTCTTCATGTTGACACGTGAGGATATCAGTCTGTTGGGCCAAAGTTCAAATAAAGCAGAGTTCGCAAACGAACCGTAATTAAGTGATATAAACTATATATGAACTAACATTTTAAACTCAAATAATATAAACTTCTACATAAAACGTAAACTAATAACTTTTACCAAAGAACCGCAATAAAGAAAGGCTATATATAGAATACTGCATTTCAAAGTGTTTGTATATCATTAAAAGTTCGAAACCAAATTATACAAAAAAAATTATAGATCTTAATTTCCAGTTTCTTATGTTTGTTATTGAAGCTTTTAGTAAATCAAGTAACTCAGCAGCCTTGTATTTCTAAATAGTTTTGTATTAATTTATTTTTAATAGGTAACTATTTCGCTCTTCAGTCAACAGTGCCCGACTTTAAAATTTTCTGGGTATCTGGTATAGCAATCTACATCAACGACGTTGGAACTTTATTATGCTTCTTTAACCCTTCACTGTTTTGAATATCAAACGTGATATTTAAAGCCAATGCGTTAAAAATGGATTTTGTGAAATAAAGTGTACGATTTATTCTATAGTTGTTACTAGACGTATGAGGCGAATGTAATTTTTCCTTTCAAATTACTATATCATAGACAAATATCACGCAACTGGCAATGAAGATGTAATACTCTAGAATGTTAAGCAATGATGACAATCAGTCATTCACGATCTTCAGGTTTTGTAAACGTCACAGTCATGAGCATACTATAATTAATAAATGTAGAAAAAGTTTTCAGTCTAAATTATGTAGTTCATAGAATGACTCAAAATGCGTCACAGACTAATCTTGAATTTGCGTCTAATAGCGAAAGGCTTAAAGTATCATATTAAACATGATACATACAAGTCAACTTTCATACATTAGTATTAGTTTTGTAAATCATTATAAAAGAGTATAACTTTCCTTATCCTACATCTCTTGCTAATGTAGTTTAGCAGAAATGTGCAGAGGACAATAAAAGGGTACTTTTGAAACATCGTCAGGGAATACTGGGTTTTTGAAGGTTATGGGAAACTATGAGTTGCCTAAGACATAAATAGGATAAAAATACACATGAAGCAAGTAGATCCTGTTTTATTCCTATTCAGGTAGTCTTACGATCTAAAACTAAGCAGTGCATATTAGAATTATTCATTTTACTGTAGAATTCTACAAGACTTAATTTATTTTAACCGAATATTCTTTTTTCATACTAATTACTCGTATTTAAACAGGTGTAGGATCTATGTGTCTTTTCATAATTATGGAAATTTTTATGACAGATAAAAAGAGCACTTTTGGAACACGAGGGCAAAGAAATGAGGGGCTTGAGCCGTCCCAACTATCTTTCTGTGCACGTCACTATTGTACAGTTCTTACTGTCAGTCTCAGTAATTTTCATGCACAAAAGTTTGAGTATATGTGAAATTCTTATTGTTTTAAAGCCATCTAATATTTTGCTGTATTTGTTATTCAATATTCATTTTTTGTATTTAAATTTACTTTCACAATACAATTAAATTATTCAAAAATTTTTTTTGAATTATGTTATGCGGGTCATGGTAACTAGTACCTGTAAAGTCGCCAATGTTTATCTTCATTTTATTATTGATAGGTTAATGTGTAATCATAATCAGACAAGCCTGGTAAGTATGCTACCATTTAAACGTCTCATACATAATGGTGGTATAGAATCCCCAAATGAGTACTATTAGTCCAGTGTTAGTAAACTTATTTTCTTTACGCTTGGTTGTTTGAAATTAAGCACAAAAATATACAATGGGTTATCTCTGCTCTGCCCACCATGGGCATCGAAACCCGGTTTATAGCGGTGTGAGTCTACAGACTCACCGCTGTGCTACTAGGGGACTTTTTGTACACATTTTTAAACTCAACATTTATTTCACTACATTATTTTGAGATGCATGTTTCATCATTCGCTCTTTTGACAATAAAATGAAAAAAAAAATAAAAAGTTTGAATTTTTGTACACTTCCTTATAGCACAAGGTGCAATTTTTGTGAAAACGTTATAATTGACCTTCAATATTTTCATTCATGTAAAAAGAAAAAAGTCTCAATCGAATAATATTTATCTTGATAAAATATTGATTCATTTGCTAAAAGATACACTTCAAAACTTGTACTATAATGTAAATATATAAAAGTTATCAGAAACCAATGGTAATAGAGCAGTATGTAAGATTAGATATTCGATTCGTATTTTGATGACATATTATCAATGCTGAGCTGGAGAATAACATTCGGTTGCGCATGATGATGGACATGAAGATATCAGTTTCTTGGATCAAGGTTCATATAGCGTTGAAAAACGATCTGTGATGAAGTGCTCGAGACTACACGTAAACTAACGTTATAAACCGAAGGAAAATAGTCTGGTAAGAAAGCGTAAAATAGTTATATTACTTAATAACATATAAAGAAAAATGCAACTAAACTCTATCCCTTCAACCTCATTAAATAAAAGCAAACTCACACGTTGTGCAAAATCTACTAGTTTTACACCAAAACAATGTACACCAAAAAGTAGAATATAACTTAGAGCATTTTGCTTTTCATCTATATGTTTTATGTCCAGTTTTACTGTAAAAAAGTCGGTTTTTTCTCGAAGTTTTCACAAAAAAGCCACGATATCAAAAATAGGCAAAACATTTTATTTTATTTTTTGTTTAACTTTGTATAAAATATACTTTATTTTAGGCCAAAATATTTTACACCCACAAGCCTTTTTAGTCGAAGTACTGTATATCCGTAGTATAAGTCTATACGTAGCTATTATTTTGTTAGGAACTTAGGAATACGGTTTTGCTTTTCATACCAGTCAATACAGTTTATGGTTTATAACATTAATTGATTAAGATTTTACAGTGTGACATACTGCTATGTCTAGAATATTCTTCCTAAACCTGGCAGTCAAACTTTGATTCCTACCGTAAGTAAAAGCAATCTGTAAGTGTCTGTGAGTATGACCAAGGTTTCTAATTAAAGGAATGAATACATGTATACTTGTATATACAGCTTTGTTTTGATGTTGGGTACGACTTTTTGATTCATGTACCTGTATCAGACGTCACAATTTGTACTCGGAGTGTTGTTGTTTTTTTTCTTTGTTGCATTAGAACGACATACAATTTACTTGTTCAACGGACACAGTATAAAGGTAAAAGTTGTCCTTCAATAAACCTTGTTATTCAAGGCGTCGGATCGTATCAGATCCACACTCCTGAAGGGGTCAGAGTATGCACTTTGTTATCTGCTACTAGTCTAACAATTACTCGAGATTATCACTAATTCTATGAGGAGTTGAAGTGACGACTAAAACAAATCAACAGCAGAAAATCATTCCAAATTGTTATTCCAATTATGTTAATAACGAAATGTGTCGGTATATTCGTTTACATACCGGAAAGTGGCTCGTAAGATGCTATATTACTTATAATGTCAAGATTTTATTAATACAGTTTAATTATTTTCACACATGTGAAGCTATGAAGTTGGGTATATAAGTCATCCGATATAAACGGTTACACTTTAATCCTTCTACAAAAGTTGATTCAAAAAGTCATTTCTATTTATTTAGGAATGGAAATATACAGTCCTGCCATTAACTTTACGGCTTCGATGTGTTAAGTTAATTACAACATAAAGTTATGATTTGACTTGCTCAGGAGATGCGTCAATTTCCATTAGATTTAATTATCATTCTCTAATGACCAAACTGCTATTTTATAAGTGTTCATATAACTCCTTCCTCGCCACTCTC
Organism: Tachypleus tridentatus; assembly: GCF_004210375.1. Classification (NCBI taxonomy): domain Eukaryota; kingdom Metazoa; phylum Arthropoda; class Merostomata; order Xiphosura; family Limulidae; genus Tachypleus; species Tachypleus tridentatus. Next base: position 85,126,355 of record NC_134836.1, on the reverse strand, counting down.
TTAAATTTTGAACTGTTTATACCACATCTTCATTATACATATATTAAGGAACCTTTTTTCCCTTCATTCAAGTAGTCTAATCACGGTACGAAAAGTACACACACATACATGCATGCATATATATATATATATATTAGAGAGAGAGATTTAAAATATGAGACCATTTAAGCATATGAATTAATAAAAACTAAAGAGGTGTGGCCTTCAAGATTTAAACTGTATTTCAACTTGTATTACTTCTACAACTTTTGATATTCCTTTCCAATCAAGAACGATTTTTTAATATTTACCAGCGAAGGTGCCCAGCTGATGAAACAATGAGTTCTAATCATTGTAGGTAAGGTAAGTTAAATAGTGCATAAAATTAGCTTGCTTATAACTGGATATATTTTTTGTTCTGATCTATTTAGATCTCTCGCTGTGACCAGAAGTTAATATTAAGATATATTCAAAGTCATTAAAAATAGTCGGACATGAAAATTGTTTCGAATTGAGATGACAGTAAGAACTGTGCTCCATTTTTAACAAATCTGGAATAAGCGAATATGTACTGTTTTACAACTAATTACACAAGCCATATAAACGTATTAGAGCAATATTTCGACTGCCCAACTTGGACCATCATGTTTAATATAAGCCTTCATAATAAGGCTAACAGTAGTCGCATAAATTGGAATCATGGCTTTTGTTTAATTTTTATTGAATTTAAATACAAAATAAAATTACTCTTTTTGTATTATTTTCTTTCAGTTTTTCAATGGATAGTAGGTTTTTAATTTGGCAAATTAACTACGTTGTGTTTTAAAACAATGGAGTATTTTAAGCACTTATAAGCACGATTCAAACAAAAAATAACGTCTAATGCAATTACGCTAAGTCCGCGAAAGGGACAGCGAAAAATTACGACGCTTAAATTCAAGGTTCGATTCACGTGGTTGACAAGTAGCAGATATTTCATTGTTTAGGATTGCATTTAAAAAGCCTACCCCAGCGGTACAGCAGAATGTATGCAGACTTACTGCGATTAGAAACCGGATTTCGATACTCGTAGTGGGCAAAGCATAAATAGCCCATTATGTAGCTTTGTGCTTAACTTAAAATAAACAAACAAGCGTTTAAAAATTAGCAACAGCTACGCTATACGATAATGCGTTACACAACTACCAGTGTGTCAAGGCTACGTTTCCACTATCTAACCGAGTCACCATCATGTTTAATATTAGATTTTATAATGATTCGTATGGCTATTGTAATTGGAAGGTGGAAATATCGTCTTAATAACATTTTAACGTCATTAATGTGGGTTGTGTAAAAGTCATTCCAACGATTATTATTATTATGAAACATTAAAATATTGATACTTCATTAAAATTATTAAAATAAGACAGTAGAGAAGTAGAAAACGTCAGTGAGTTACTGTCAGATATTTCGTATCACATAGAATCTCGCAGAGTGGAAGGATTCGAGGCACCACGGGAACAGCAGTAAGTTTATGGACTTACAACACTAAAATTCTGGGGTCTATTCTCTACGGCTGACACAGCAGGTAGCCCAAATTGTCTGTGCTCCAAACCATACAACTAAATCTTTTTCGTGAAGTACATACAAGTTATGGGTTGTTCATAAGTAAACACACAACAGAATAAAGCCTGAATGGTAGATTTTCTGGTATTTTATTAATTACATACGTGGAGTATCGAACTTTTTCTGCTCCTAGATATTTTTAATTGGGAAATTTTCTTTAATGAGTAACAGACGTTTCAGTACTGTAACTACCTGGCAAATATTATCGTTTCATCATTAAAGGCTGAATACTAAAGTTTATTGAGTCATCTGTTCGTCAACCCTCAAAACCCACATCAAAAACGAAAATGTTTCCAAGCTATGGTACTGATTTCATTCGCTTCTTTGTTGTTTACCTTTATCATGTGAATGGCAGTTGTTATCTGCTTATTTGGTCATTCGTTTTATTTCTTTGTAGGTGTGTACAAGTGCACACATGTGTGTTTTACATTATCTGTAATTGCACATTTAATGAAAATTTCGACAATAGAAAACGATAATTGAGTCGGAATTTTGCATTCTTATGCAGTTTTTGGTAAGGCGATAGATAGCCTATGTTAAATTGGTAAGGCGATAGATAGCCTATGTTAAATTGGTAAGGCGATAGATAGCCTATGTTGAATTTCAAAATACGTGTAAGAAGACATGATGGGCATAAAACCACCTTTGTTCGTGGGACCAAACACAATTATTCATTTTTGCGGTTGTCATGACAACTTTATGTAACCATGGTCAGTGGTGCATAAACGGAAAGCTGACGCCCTATGAATGAAAGATTTTCCATACAATTATTAAATAGGAAAGCTAAAGCAAAGCCACAAAAACTTGTATCCAAATGTTTAGAAATCTCATTGTAAAAAGCACACTCACAATCTAATATCTTGGCAATATATCACAATTAAGTTACGTTTTATTTCAAATTTAAATGATTTTGAAATTAAATGTGGCTAAAATTAACTTTTACAGATAGTAGTAGTCTTCTAGTTTCTACTAGTCTTCAACGCAACATTATTCTAACATATTTTGCTCTTCATATTTGTCTATGCACAAAACTATCAGTTAAGTAATTTGTTGGTTAAAAAGTTCGATCCATCGTTATATTACAAGGTAATCACCCCTGAAAGTAGAGTCTGTTTGGTAACAGAATTCGAACCTCGACCCACCGAGTGCAAATAAAGTGCCCTAATCGCAAGGCCATTCTGAATTCTGGTACAGTGGTAATTGTGCACCCTTTGTGACACGATGGTATATCTGCGGAGTTATAGCGCTAGATACTTGGTTTCGATACCCGTGGTGGGAAGAGCGTAAATAGCCTATTGCGTAGCTTTGTGTTTTACTTCAAACAAACGAAAGAAACGTTTTCAGATAACGTTTTCGTTATCTGAACTGTTACTTGCAGGAAGCTGTGTTACATTTTAAAAGTTGAGTTTTAAATTATACGAATTGGGAGCATTCTTAACGTATAAACAAAGAATATTTCTTATATTTGTATTCCTCAAGAATAGTTGTTACCACGTCTGGGATTTGAGGTTTGTGTGTTTTATTTCCGATAAATACGAAACATTATTATTTTGTATTGTATTATGGAGAGGGGGTCAGTCAACAAATCTTTGTTGTCATCTGTGAAAAAAAAAAGTTGAAAACAATGATTCGACATTGTTACTTTTACTTTGATGTACTCGGTCCTTGACCTTTCCGTTTTGGGGGAGAATTGCTAGAGGCATCATAATAACGCTTTGTTTCTACGGTACCAGGCCCCCTCCTTTTTCCAGGCTCATTAATTTTATTTTCTGGTCGATTAACTGATCTCCGAGAGTCAGAGTTTAGCTCACGGTTGTCATTTTGGAACAAGTCGACGTTACACTTAATGTATAAGTTTCAACGCAGAGAAGCTTTTATGTTAGCAGACATCATTAGTTTGGGGAATGTAGAATACTTAACCAACTACTAACATGATGTTTGACAGTATAAAACATGTATGTTAAATTATCTCACGTATTTTCACGTGGCATTATGGATTTCTGAGTGGCTAAGGGTATCTTTCATAACCTTATGTTTTTTGCCTGAGTAGTAGTGGGTAGAAAAAAATTATTAACCACAGAACAATAGGCACGAGTATACACGCCTTCTTGTTTTCAAAGACAGTAAGTACATTTAGGTGTATATACATGTACGTCTTGACTGCATGACAATACAATTAGGTATACATGGACGCCTTTTTCCCTAGATGACAGCAGACACGAATATACTTTGTTTTGGTTTTGTAGAATAATACATTCGGCTTTATGTTGTGTCCACCGTGCGAAATCGATCTCCGGATTTTAGCGTTGGCAGTCTGTAAAATTGTCCCACCGGTGAATGCCACAGTCTTACTTGCAAAACTTTAATGTACATAAATTTACGCTTTTCAAAATACTTTCAACACTGATATAAACGGCTTGCTTGCAAAACTCTGATCAAGAATATGATATTTGATTTCTCATTCGTGCATTATAATGTTCAGTTCAAGCTGATTGCTGTATATTTATTTTCACAGAGTTTTAACGTTATCCTAACTGGTTTCGTGCTAGAAATAAGAAGAGCCAATTAGAAAAAATGTTTAGCGAAAGCACAAGAACATGATTTATATTGTTAATTTCTTTTCATCATAAGAACGTGGATATATAGAGGTCTAATTTATTCGTTTGTTCTCTACTTCCTCTACAACATTACGTCTCGCAAAATTCATGTATCATCGGTAGGCCGCATATAGCGATAGAAAGTAAATAGATTGTTTGGTTTAGATGCATAATCCTTTACTCTTAACCTAAAATACAATGTTTAAAAGTAGATAGGTCTCTACATGATCTTTTCACTGAACTTCATGTTTTCGTGAAGAAAAAATAAATAAATAACCAGATACTTCGCCGAATAATAATGGATAATTAATTGTAACGATATTTAAAAATTATTTTGGCTTATTAGTGATGAGTAAAGAACTATATATCTAAACTAATACATGATTAAACTATACTTATTAAAGATTGGAGAGTTTGTTTCCAGGTTTCAGCAAAGAAATTCTCTATAATAATTTCCCTTGATTATTTTTAACACGTGCGTCCTAATAGTATACTAAACGTGTATGCAACTATCTGGTTGAAGTACATTGTTAAAAGTCCGATTTCTTGAAGAAACTTATAGAATTTAACAGTAGTGTGCTAGATCTGACATGACTAGGTGAGTAGGGCGTTTGACTTGCAATCTGCGAGTCACAGGTTCGAATCCCTGTTCTACCAAACATGTTCATCCTTTCAGCTATGGGGACGGTACTATTATGTGCGGTTGATTCCACTCTTCGATGACGAAAGAGTAGCCCAAGAGATGGCGGTGCGTGGTGATAACTAGCTGCCTCTTTCAATGCTAAATTAAGGACGGTTAGCGCTGATAACACTTGTGCACTTGTATAGTTTTGCGCGAACTTCAAATCAAACTAAACGAGTATTGTATTTTATCATCAGGTACTATTGTACCTGTTTTCTTTCGCGGATTGTGCTGTCATGTCAAGTAGTCTCTAACCAATATGAAAGCCAGTGTATGGCAGGTCATACTTGATTTCTCGAAATGGGAGTGATAAAAGGCAAAATACATTTATCGATTACTGTTTACGCTTGACAATTTTAATAACGAGGATATAAGGGGGCGTGAGGAGATGCCGTGAAACCTTATAAATACAATGAGTGTTGGTATAATAAGCCTGAAGTTAAAAAAGTACTGTGGGATCATCTAGTCTAGAGCCAAGTGCATAACATTTATCATTAAAGTAAAAACATCGATTCAATCTTAACTTAAAACGTTTCTGAATTATGCTATTTTCCATTGTTTTTAATATAAAAACAAACAAACAAATATCTCTCATCAACAGAGACTCTAAGATTCGCCCTTTCAGCCGTGGGGGCGTTATAATGTGACGGTCAATCTCACTATTCGCTGGTAAAAGAGTAGCCCAAGAGTTGGCAGTGGGTGGCGATGAATAGCTGCCTTCCCTTTAGGCTTACACTGCTAAATTAGGGACTGCTAGCACAGTTAGTTCTCGAGTAGCTTTGTGCGAAATTCAAAAACAAACAGACTCTATGAAATCAACAAATATTTTCCCATTTTTGTTATCTTTACATTTCATTTTATACTTTCAGTACACAGACTAACAACAATATAAGGTTAAACTTTTTGTTGTTAAGCAACATGACATAAAAACCAATTTTAGAACTTAGAGTTATCAAAACGCATTAGCTTTTCTCTTTATTGGAAGTTGTTAGTCTAATGAATTTTTACCGATAATTATTCTATAAGTACGCCATGAATAATCGTAATTTTGATTGGCTCACAAAGGAATTTACCGACGTCTGATTGCCTCGACTGCACTTTCTGCCTCTTTGTCGATCAAGTCTGACTTCGCAACATTTATTTATTGCAGTTAATTATGAAATGTGATGAAAAGGTATGCTATGGTAGTACTACTCACCCCGCTAGTACCAGTATAACTTTAGTTTGTGTCACTGTTTAAAACCAAATTTATTCGTTTGTTAGAATTGTTTATGTATTTTTTTTTATCTTTATGTGCAATAAATACTGTCTCCTAAACACGGTGGGTTAGATGACACCGACCGTTTTCAAACGATAAAAGAACATCTGTTGACGATTTTATTTAAAGCTACCACACCGCAAGATGATTTTTATTTTATCATTATTGCGTTTAATAAATAGCAGCTTCCTGTTATAGCAGACTGATTTTATTAAACAACATCTGCATTTTGGGACCGAAGTTCTGTTTGGTTTTTCCCTTGTTATATAACATCTGTACAATGGTGTGTAAGGTTCGTATAGTTTTATTTATACCGGATAACATCTGCGTCTTGGCAAATAAAAGTAGTGAAGGTCAGTTTCACGTTGGTTGAACATTACTAATATAGCATTAAAACGTAAAGTGTAGATACCAGCTAATGAACACCTTTCGCAATCTTGATAGTAAAGCTTTAACAGTAAGTAGATTAGCACAAATGTTCTCTCAGGGGTTCGTGAACAGGTAGTGTGAAAATCATTAGTATAATATTCTAAAATGAAGCGTTTTAATATATCTTTCTTAGTTAAAATAACTATTAATCATAGTATTCATACCGCATTGAAAAACAAATTGTAAAAGAGTGAAAATTTAAAAACAAAAAGGATTTTTTTTCGTGAAGTATTGCACAGGAAAAGTTTTCGGATGCGCTCTTTAGTCATGTGAACTCATTGCATGAAAGTAATTCTGTGTACAGAGCTAAAATTACTATAAGTTTTACTAATATATTTTTTTATGTTCAAAGTGTATCGTTTATTCAAAAAATAATAGTTTTTAAGAACTCGTTTCTCAGTAGTGCATTATCGGCCCGGCATGGCCAAGCGTGTTAAGGCGTGCGACTCGTAATCTGAGGGTCGCGGATTCACATCCCTGTCGCGCCAAACATGCTCGCCCTTTCAGCCGTGGGGGGCGTTATAATGTTACAGTCAATCCCGCTATTCATTGGTAAAAGAGTAGCCCAAGAGTTGGCGGTGGGTGGTGATGTCTGTCTTAGGGATGGCTAGCACAGATAGCCCTCGAGTAGCTTTGTGCGAAATTAAAAAAAAACAGTAGTGCATTTAAAAATTACATCAGTAAAGATATAATCAATCTTTCATGTGCAGTTTTAGTGAAATTTGTGTTCTTGTTGTAAGGAGAAGACTTTTGTTTAAGATTGTGTTATAAAGAAATGGTTGTTGTACATACCACAGTTATTTGTCTGAATCTTGAGTACCCAGACTGTGAAAATGTTTGCGGTATTTTGTTTCTAATGCCATTATACATCCATTATACAATGTACAACAAAGTTTTTGCTTCTTGAACACTGTTAGGTGTTCCTTATAGATTTTTGGCTGCTAATCACGAAAATCACGTACAAATTTGCCCATCACGTACCGTTTTATTGAAATCTTCAGTTTTGTCATGGTTTTTTTTATATTTGTGTCCAAAAGTTTTCGTTTCTGTAAGAGACCTTTGAACAATGTTTTGTGCAGTCTGGGGATGTCCAGGCATGAAATCAGGCCAGATTGGAAGCTGTTCTGTAGAAGTATGCAGCCCGGGCATGGCTGGGCAGGCCGGAGCTAGCTTGACACTGTCTCAGCAAGCTATAAAAGTGGCTTGCATACTCATATGCTGCTCATTGGATTAACATAGACCTTATAGTGTGTACGTATTGTTTCAGAATACAGCATTGCCTCAGTAGCACTGTAACAAGTAAGTTAGATGTTATAGACGTTTTACAGGACGATTAGTGTCGGTCAATATGTCTCGTTAATGTCCTAACAGCTGCAATACATTCTGCTATATTTGTGGCGAGTATACGCTTGTTCTTCAGAAACGCTCAATGACTGCTCTTGTGAAGAAAGCATATCGTCTGTGCTTTGGCTATAAAATTGGTGATTGAGACCAGGAATAGGCGTCTCACATTTGTTGTGCGACATGTGCTGTCTGTCTGAGAGCTTGGCTCAGGGGCACTCGAAAGACAATGTCGTTTGCTGTCCCGATGATAGTGTGAGAACAGAAAGACCATGTGATGGACTGTTACTTCTGTTTGACTAATGTGTCTGGTTTCTCTGCCCAAAACAAGAAGTCAACTGAATACCCTAATTTGCCTTCAACAATGAGACCCGTGCCACATGACGACAGTCTTCCAATTTTGAAACCACCAGAGGAATGGACCTTAGACGAACCAGGTGAAAAAACTGCAATGCAGGGAACTGGCAGTGACATTGAACCGGATTTTGAACCGTGCTCCTCAGGCAATCCACATCTCATAACACAGTCAGAATTAAACGATCTAGTCAGAAATTCGAGTCTGTCAAAAGCAAAATCCGAATTGCTAGGTTCGAGACTGCAGAAATGGTGTTTGCTGTCACCAGGTACGAAAATTTCTGTTTTTCGAAGCCGCCAAGATGATATAACCAAATTCTTTGCACAAGTTGACAGTCTCTGTTTTTATGTTGACATCAAAGGATTGTTCTCTGCTTTAGGTTGTGACCATGACCCGCAAGAGTGGTGTCTCTTTATTGATTCATCAATGTTAAGCCTCAAAGCTGTTCTGTTACACAATGACAACGTTTACCCATCAATACCTGTTGGTTATGCAGCACACATGAAAGAAACCTACGAGAACATGGAAAAGTTGCTGAAGCACATCCAGTGCAGCAAGTACAACTGGAATATCTGTGGAGATCTGAAAGTCGTTGTTCTGTTACTGGGACTGTAGCTCGGCTATACAAAGTACTGTTGTTTCATCTGTGAATGGGACAGTCGTGCCAAAGAGTCACATTATTCTGGACAGAACTGGCCATTCCGTAAAACGTTAGTTCCAGGACAGAAAAATGTGGCGCATGAACCGCTTGTTGACCCAGCAAAGATGTTTTTGCCTCCTCTTCATATAAAATTGGGACTTATGAAGAATTTCGTGAAAGCAATGAACAAAGAAGGCGAAGGTTTTCGTTATTTAAGACAGATGTTCCCAAGAATAACTGAGGCCAAGATCAAAGTGGGCATTTTTGTTGGCCTTCAGATCAGGCATGTTATGAGTGACAAGCGGTTCGAAGATCTATTAGTTGGGCCGGAAAAGATTACCTGGAAAGCCTTCAAAGACGTTGTTGACAATTTTCTTGGCAATTACAGAGCCCCACATTGCATTCAGCTGGTAGACAAACTTCTCAAAGCGTACAAAACAATGAAGTGCAACATGTCACTCAAGATTCATTTCCTCCACTCACACTTGGATTTCTTCCCCGCAAATATCGGTGTTGTCAGTGACGAACACGGTGAAAGATTTCATCAGGACTTTGCTACAAGGAAAAAACGATATCAGGGCAATTGGAGTCCGTCAATGCTTGCTGGCTACTGTTGGACACTGCAACGTAATGCACCGGACATTGAATACAAACGAAAATCAGGAGCAAAACACTTTTAATTATGTTGAACTTAATAGCGTGTTAGAAACATAAACGCAATTAAATACGTTATTGCCGATAAAAAGTTAACTGTCTATTTCTCAGAGTTCCTACATGATGAAGCAACACCAAAGCTATATTTGTACATACCCACCAGGTATCTGTCACAATCAGCAAAAACTTTTCAGAAGCAAAATTTTTCAAAAAAATTGTTGTGCAGTGTAACCTGTAACCTTGTATTTTCAAGAAATTCCTGTCATGAAAATCATCTTTGTTTAACTATTTTTCAATTACATTTATTATTTCAAAATTCTTCATTGCTACCAATGCTTTCAAGTTATCTATTTTATGTTATACTTCTAACATTACAATAGTAACAATTAAACCTACCCTTATAACCAATTCTTCAATCCTTTCTTATGGTAAACTTTTCTCTGCCTCTTATTCTTTTTGTATTTAGTTTATCTCAGCTCTCACCACTGTGTAGTTCTAGTTTAAAACTTCTATTATAGCTGAATTAATAGCCCTTGCAATCAAGCTAAACCCTATCATTTTTTGAAACTAAAAACCAAAAAAAGTTCCCTTTTTCTCAGTTTCATTGATCTTACAAGTCTAACGTCTAACTAGCCAATCTGATCATTATTTATATATTAAACCAAGACTAGCATTTAGCCCTAATATCCTAATTATAACTTGATCTCCATAATTAATTCTGGATGTATCCCTGACAAAATTAAGTTATGACTTTTTCTCTTTAAATTCCTTATCATATTAATTAGTGCCTCTGACCTACCTTTCCCTAAACCATTAGCCCCTATGTGCACAACAAAACTGCATTGCTATTAGCCCACTTCAGTATATTTCATGCTTTGTCAGTTTTATCCTTCATCTATGCCCCTGGACAGCATACACTAATTCTTTTGTTCCTATTTACTCACAAAATATCCTATCCACATCTCTTGTCAAGAAATAATCTAGAACTACAGTCTCTTTGAGTTTATCATCCATATCCTTTTCAGTCCATTTTATGATGAAGTGATGAAGCAAAGCCAAAACTATATTTGTACATACCCACCAGGTACCTGTCACAATAGCAAAAACTTTTCAGGAAGCAACACTTTTCAAAAAATTGTTGTGCAGTGATCAACACTTGTCACTTAACGCTTTTACTCATTTTTAAAAAAAGAAGAGAACTAGCTCACAGTAAACCGTATTTATTAAAGGGAGTGTGAATGACAAACGTTTGGGAGAGGCTGGCCTATTGTAAATACCATCTATGACTTATTCATACTCAGATGGTCTGGCTTAATAACATGTGACCAATATTTGGGTTTTGTTGATCAATAATTCGTTCTGTTTATGTTTGTATTTTGGGAGTGATACTTAAGTCTGTATAACATAGTTTAAAATAGTATCAGCATTTTAATCTTATATATACTGTGAACAGTTCGTCTGTCTCCCCTTTGAAAAACTGTGCACACAAGAAAAACTCAACACTCACATTTGAAATGAGGGGATTATAAGCATGAATAATATATATATGCCAAATTTTATTTCACAAGCAGGATATTTTACATAAAGCAGGATATTCTACATAAAGCAGGATATTCTGCACTAAATTGTTAGGACTTAATTACACTGGCATCACATTTGAAAATGTGATGTAACTTGAAGAATAAAAATGTATATTTTTTATCACATGTTATTATTGAGCGGCTCTTAACATGAATCAAATGCTCAAAAATTACTTTACGCAGTGAAGGGTATAATTAGCTCAGAGCTATACTGTGTAAAACCAAGAGTGCAACAGAAGTAACTTTTTGAAGTCCTTGAAATATTGAAATTAATAGATTGAGTTAAACATTTCCCATTACTTGGGACGGGTGCTTTTGTTTGTAGCAGATTAATAGTATACTTTTGGTTAGCAGCGGTTATGTATGTAGAAATAAAGCAAAACAAGACAGCGTGAACGATAGCTTCTTCTAAGGAGTAAATAGTTGTCACAATTTTAATGTTCAGCTCTTCATTTCATTGTTAAGTACAAACTTTTAGTGCATAGCTCCATCATATCTTGACTAATTTGAGGTCTAACTGAAGTTTTATACTTAAAAAGATCAAACCTTTTCGATTGAGGTATTTATTCATGCTCAAGATGTCATAGATTAATGTACTCTAATCCTGCTTAAAAGAAGTTCAATCTGAGATTAGGCTGGCAAAGATCCTGATGGGTAATAAAATCGAATCTGGTTTACTCGTGCTTTACGCTTGGTATTGGTGGCGCATAAAGGTATGGCTGATAAAAAAGGGAAAAAAAATATCATAGATTAATTTACCCTAATCTTGCCTAAACGAGTTTCAAGTGCTGTGACTACTGATAGTTCCCTTTTGTGTTTTTTTGTTGTTATGAGTTTTATACAACTTAGACATCAATACCTCCATCAGATAGTTACTTTTCAATTTTGTTATGAGTTGTATACAACTTAGACATCAATACCTCCATCAGATAGTTACTTTTCAATTTTGTATTTCAAATACATCCAAGGACCAAGATGGTTTGGAGAAACTTAATTTTGACGTAGTTGTGTAATATTTGAGTTATGTCAGACTACAATTAATTGGCTTGGAGGCTGGACATGGTCTACTGGTATCCTATATTGCGGATGGAAGTCTAAGGTACGAGCCATGATACGCCTATTAACCACACTCTGCATTTTCAGCTGGAGATGTTGATAGTCAACCTTGTTCTTCGATTAATAGTAATCGTTTAGGCGGCAGGTACTGCTGACGGATTATCCTGCCTCTGACAAGCCCCAAGTTTTGGATTATTGTGATCGAATCTTTGAGTTGTTTACTTGACATTTTAGCAAAATTGTGCTATTTCATTTGAAAATACCAAATTTCAAATGACTAGAAAATAAAATCCGCTACTGACCTACTTGGTTGTAAGAGAATTAAGTAGTTGCAGATACGGTGAATTGGTGTTAATGAGTTTTCTTTTGTTTGTTTATTTGTAATTAAGCAAAAAGCCACAGGATAACTATCTGCTATCGAAAGCCGGTTTCTAGCGTTGTGAGTCTGCAGATATATCGCTGTGTCACTTTGTGTTACTGGACTTATTCACATGAAAATCGCTTAAGAACCTATTTTTTTATCATTGTCTCCAACTGTTTATAAATAATATTAAAGCTGTAAAAGTAAAAACTGTTCTTAATTATACTGTGTATTAGATTGTTTACCATTTGATATATTATTTGTTTCGAACATTCGCTCAAATGGGTATTTAAGGGCTAGCTGTGCTAACCATCCTGTATTTTAAGTTTATAGACTAGAAGAATGCAGTTAGTCAACAGCATCCACTGCCAACTATCACTCTTATAACGCGCCTATGGTCCTCATGCGCTGAGAGCGTATTTGCATCAACGGGATGCAAATTAGAACCCTTTTGTTTACAGTTCGGCTTTCTGACCACCAGGCCTTTTCAATTTCAAGACTAATGTAACCATGTTAGTAATTGTGTTTTAACTTGCTCGTAATGTTTAAACGCTGGGTTGCCGAAAAGAGATTTACTTCTCCATGTAAAAACCTTTTAATAGCAAACAACAGCACAGCAGATTGCTCCTAATGAGGTTCTGACTCTTTATTTTCCATGTAAGTAATGATTCACAACACTTAGAAACTTGGCAAGTATGTCTATATTTAAAGGAATTTTGATGAGGTATCAAATATTGCTGTTTTCATGGCAATATTTCAAGTAGCCACTAGAGTATGACGTTTGTGGTTAACCACTATTTTCATACTGCTTATTTGATAGTGGATGTTCATGATAGTAAGTTTATAAATGTTCTTTGTTATAAAAGTTATATAATTTTTCGGTACTATACTCATTAGTAAGGGAGGTGGTATTTCAGTTTTTTTTAGTTCGAAAAGGAAGTTAATATATATATAAAGGAAGTTAATATATATATATATTCATTGTATTATGGCAGCCTTCGAATAAATCTTGGCTACATTCCCGTTAATCATTTTGTTTTGTCAACCTAAAGGTTAAACCGCTTCTTGTCACCTTTCTCTTGTCCTTTTTTACTTTTATTTGTTTGCCTAAGCTGCGCAATGAGCTCACAACATTATACCCACCAATGGGATTGAACCCCGAAATTTACCATTATAAGCCCTCAAACAGCACTAGCAGGAAGGAGGAGCTCGACTTTTAAGTATAATACGCCAAATTAGTTTGGATTCATATGCATAGTGTTTCTTTGTTTATGGTTAAGCGCAAAGCTACACAATGAGGTATCAGTGCTGTGCCCACCACGAGTATCGAAACCCGGTTTTTAACGTCAGATTTCCATAGACATACCACTGAGCCGCTGGGGGGCGTCCAAAGTTCATAGTGTGTACTGGAGTATCAACGCCATCATTACAAAAAACAGCATTTATGTATCCAAACGATCATTGACTTCTAAATAATCAGAAAAAAACTTATTGCTAGTCTGACATTTTGGCTTACACGTTATCACAGACACTTTACGACATATACATTCAACAATTTTGTCCAAAAGCCAGATGTATACTTAATATGTTAATATGATATATCAACTTAATTCATGAGATCATCATAGACGTGTCTAGCTATTCATACAAGGTTCAACACTCAACATAATGATGGAAAGTATTAGTGGGTAATTCTTACTTGTCAGTCAAAAATACACCAAGTAACTGTCCACTCAACTTTCAGCTTCTTAGACTGATAAAAAAAAAAAAGAACACTGCAGACGCAAATGACTCATTCAGTGTTGAAACTTGTAAAGAATGTGGTAAGAAGTAATACACCGAATAAAGTAATTCCCATTGAATCAAAACTTCATCAAATATAATTCGTTTTTCCTTTGTTTTGTTTTTTTGCCAATCGATAACTAGTTTAAAGAAAAACTACTACATGTCTGTGAAATAACGAAACAAAACAAAAACGGGTGTGTTATGGGTGTTATATGTATGCATAAACGGATAAGTACTAATACCAACATTCGCATCGCACACGAAAAGTCATGTAGAAAAAGTGTTAAAAGTTTAAGGTTTAAATAAAACGTACCAAGTTAACACAAGGCACGATAGATGCTTATCTTATTACAAAAGTATAGACACATTTGCCACACACAAACTAATGGTTTCCGGAATGTTTTCTTAAGTAGCACCTTACTTTGGTCTGTCTGCTAGCCAGTTGAGTCGTTCCACTTAACTGTCTAAAATAAATATTCTTTATATTGCTGGAAATGAAATTCCTCAATTCAATAATTTGAGATCTGTTTCTGAGAGAAAAATTTACTCGGTTATTCTCTATGCCCAGTCGCTGTAGGAACAACGCTGTTTTTTAATAAGGTGAGATTGTTTGTTATTAGCCCTTGGTAAATTCTTAAAATAATGTGAGTGGACAACAAGGACATATTACGATTATCTTCATGCTGTATCAAGGACATGTTTCTGACAGGATATGTCATCTTCATTCACATTTCAACGTATTTCAAATTTTGGTTATCATTAATGCGCACAACAACAAACATGGTAATGTTTATATTGCTCACAGAGACCTATAACATTTGTTCGGTTACCTCTCCACATGTTGTCCAAGCGTGACTAGTGTATAGCGTACCGAATTGTGAAGCTGATGGTCCATGATTCACGTCCATTTGCCGCAAAATCGTATTCCGCACTTTTGGGACTATGGATGCGATTTAAGAGTAATAGTCAAATCCCATTATTTAAGCGATAGTGTACATAATACTTTATGTAGCTTTATGGGAATGTCTGAAACAAGCTCAATGCGTATTATTTTAGCTTTATAAGATCAGAACGAACTGCACTAATAAAACTTGGCAACTGCAGCTTAATATCACTTACCAATAAACGATATGAATATATCTTTTGTGTCTTAACAGTTGTTTATAGGTGTTGAAGTTGCTTGTGTACACTCAAACTATAAACACGTAATATAATGCGAAAACACAAGTGCTGAACCTTCTTCTGTGCCAATAACGTTAAAAAGCATATTGTGTTACTGTTCATTCACTGAATAAAACTACAGCAGCTGTGTGTATATAATGCCCTTGACTGTGTGTTGTTAATAAGATAAGCATATTATGAAGTTTAATATCTCACATCATGAATATAGCACCTGCGGCAACTTCGTATAAAGTGAAGTCATGCAGTTGTTGTAATAGGGACTAGTTAAATTGTCAGCAATGGGAGGGTGAAAATGAGCCATAAATAGACACTTTATAATACTCAACTGAGTTCCCAATGGGTCAGCGTTACGTCTGCGGACTTACAACACTAAAATCCGGGGTTTGACTGTCTGCGGCGATCAGTGTGCAAAGAGCCAGCTCATTATATAGCTTTGGAGTATTAATAACAACACCACAACCACTGACTTCTGCCAGGACTGAGTTCAGTATCCTAACGAAGCTAGTTTGTGATCGATCGTTAATTTGAGCAAACTCTTCAAGTATGTGACTGGTTTTAAGGTAAATTAACTAAACAAACACGCGCTATAAAAATGTGTTACCAGTGTGGTTGTCACTAGCAATGTGGCCACAATATACAGTTTTCTTCCCTTAAAAATTTTAAACAGGTAATTCAGGTCTCATCTACACTATCTTCTACCAATTACTTCTGTGCTAGAACTTTAGTTTTCTCAGTACGTGTGTGTGTGTGTGTGAAGTTTCACATTTGGTGTTATGGTATATCTTTGCAAGTGAACCTCTAAGTTTATACATGATGTTGAATCTTAACTTGTACTTTATGTTTTTCGTCCTTTCTTTTTTTTTTTTTTTTTGTTCATCTTACGGTTCTTGCTTCAAGTGAATTCTCACGCCACTTGGTTATTCCAGGGACTTCTCGGATTTCATTGTATATTTGAACACTCCATTATAGGGGGAAAAAACATGTTCACACGGAGCCCGGTTAATAGAACATGTGTGTTTATTGATAAGGACGCCCTTCTCAGTACCGCCCTTTTCTCCCCTTTTTTATGAACGAAAAGCTCAGTACACGTTATTATACAACTGATATCACACTAAGTCCATCATTTAGGGATAGCTCAGGAACCACCAGAAGGTTGTCTCTATCAGATATTTATATCCGTCTATGTGACATATTCTAAATATCAAAGAGTACCTAATATTTTTCCTTATATATATATATATTAAAGATGTGACGATACCGTGATACGATACAAGTGTCGTATCGTGAAGCTGGGATGCGATTGTATCGATACATTGTCCAATGCAATATGATTTATGTATCTATGAAATTTGACAAGCTTTCAGTAAATATTATGTCTTATGTACAGAAAAAAGTAAGAATTTTTAATAAAGTATTTTTGCAAAAATTAATGATTCAATAAAAGGAAATACATACTGAATACAACATTTCTTTTATTAAAAACATTACATGAAAAGTAACATAACAAATTAACAATAACAAAATAGATATACAGGTATTTTTTATTTTACTTTTCTTGCCAGATTTAGTCGATCAAACTTGGGAACTTAAAAAAAACAATGTAACATGTGAAATACTTAAATTAGTCAATGTTAATAAAAAGACAATACATTACAGATAAGACTGTCAAAGTTTGTAACATACCACTGGTAAAACCTTTGTATCTAGGTACTTATTATATTGATTACTTTAATGAGATGCGCACCCGTTGTATATATGTGTGTGTACGACATTAAACTTTAATGTATAAAAACAAATCAAGAACCCAAGTTATTTAATCAATATTGTATTAAATGTGAGAGGGAAGAGAAATGTCCTCCATATCATCGTCGTTTTTGTACAACAATTCATATTTGATTGGATAGTTTCTGAACAATAGATGAGACTTTTTAATAACAAAAACATATTTAAGTCTGTGAAACCTCTCTTGAGTAGAATTTGCATGGCTTTATTCCAAGCACAGAGTTCGTAGCTAAGTTGTTGTCTGTTAGCGGTGGTCCCGGCCAACTACAACTTATACTTCTCTCCTGTGAGTGCTTGGCTCGCTAATTATAACCTGGGTCACGGATGAAAACAGTCTTTCTAAACTGGTCGACCGCTCGAAAAAAAACAAGAAGAGGGAAGTTCTAATGATAGCATAATTTAGGAAGGGACGGGTGGGGGATACAGCTTGAACACTTTTTGGAATTGCCTAGAGTTGGAAAAAGAGAAACGACACCAACTTTTATTTTTGTCCCCTCAACGCTCTCGATGCGCCGGAAATTATTGAAATTGGATATATGTGTATATGATGTAATTGATGTTTGTGTGTGTGAGGCTTTATGCTAAAGATTTTTTAGTGGAGATTGTTAATGCTGTAAGCTTTAAAGAGTATAAAATTAATTATACACATATACAATGGATAGTACGTTAAATGTTTCGCTAATTGGCTTTGTTGTGGCCCATTTTTACAGCCAATCCAATAAATATTTATTGAAATCATTTCAAATGGAAAAATTGCCACTTGAACACCAAGACGATATCTGAAAGAGGAAGGCTTGTTAGCAGTGAGACTCTTTAGGCTTCACTTTCTGTATTTTCTATACATGTGAATGTTTGATGCGTCGGAAATTTTTATTATGAAAATTGAGAAGTTAACCTATATCACACAAAGATAACTTTGAATCTTGCAACTCAGCAAATGTACATGATTTCCAGAACTCAAATACTTTACAAAATAATATTTCCAGACCTGATGTTGAGAAACAGATAAAACTTGCCCAACAACAAGACTTTTCAATATATATGTTGTCTCTATTGTCTTCTATTTTAGCAACTGCAGTCTTGCCCACCATGTGGCAATAGAACCAACGAAACACCTGTTGCGTTTGGGAGAATATGATCCTTCTTACGTACTAGATCAGGACTAATCTACTTTTTAACTGGTTGTTACTGAAAAGTTTGTTTTAGGTGTAGTGGAAGAAACCTAAAGCATGGTTAATTAATTCTGGTCAAGAGCGATAGCATGGACTAACTTATAATAATCGAGTTAACTGTTTTTACTTTGTGCAGTTAGCCCGAATTTCCTGAATAATAATAGACATATTTCGATGAAAGCTGACCAAATAATAATTTAACCTCGTAAAGAGAATTGCCTTTGGTGCATGATACATCTCTGCCAGTTAGACCCTCACACAGTCAAGGTACTGCTAAGTTTATACGTTCCTAAAATAAACGAATTTCCCGGTACTATCTACTTAGCAATAGAGTGTCAAAGCAGGTGTATAATACTGAAACTTCCAAGTACCTGAAAAGATTCTTTTTCTTTAATAAAATGAAGTAATTTTAGATGTTGAGTCACTTAGTTTGATTCAAGTAGATTTGTGGCAATATAAGATTTGTTATGGTAAACACTTAACACAGTATCTCTTCAATGAGATTGAATGCTATTTCTC